>NC_061091.1:25980882-25983382 GCF_015104395.2 Macrobrachium nipponense
TAAATTATATAGTGAAAAGGTTAAGCACAGATATTCTTTCTAACTTCAATAACACATGAAGTTTCTCTTGTTCCAAAGGCGCACCTTGCATAAATAAAATTTTTTCAGAGACGAAAATTGTAGTTTCATAGTTTCTTAAAGCATAATCATAAGGAATATGTAAACCTTTATGTACAGAATCATTCCTTATAGGGGATTCAATCATTTCCCATCCCTTAAGATCTATAATCTCTCTTCATCCGCAAGCTGATTCTATAAACCCATTCGTCATGTCTCTAAATGGAATCATCCCTTTCTATATTCTATAATATCTATAATCTATTTCCTTCGAGAAAAAGGGTCTATAGTTCCATTTCTGGTACTTTGTCAATCAATACTGGGCATTTCTGAGTATTAATATACAATTACTGACAGGACCTCATTCAAAGGAACGGTATCTCCGTTACATACTATCCAGTTTTAATGAGGGTCTGTTAGTACATTATATATATATATATATATATATATATATATATATTATATATATATATATATATATATATATATATATATATATATATATATATATATACATATATATATATATATATATATATATATATATATATATATATATATATATATATTATATATATATATATATATATATACGTGACCAAAACACTCAACAAAATCAAGGACGAAAAACCGAAAGACACAGTACACATTTATTCTAATTCAGACATAAAAATACAAGAAAAAAAGTTTTAAACAGGATTATCTTGCGAGACAAACGGTAATATCTCTCAGTCACTCTGCAGATAAGCATAAAAAGAGAATTCGTTATCAAAGAGGTTGATCCGCACTCACTCTGCCAAGGAGGGAACTGGCAAAGACCTACAAAATATTTTTCAGTATTATTATTATTACATTTACAGTCGTGCCTTTAATTCGCTTTTTTTTTTTTTTTTTTTTTTTTTTTTTTTTTTTTTTTTTGTACGAGCACGCATGCGTGGGTGTCTCCGCACAGGAAAGGAAAGGAGAGAGGGATGGAAATAACAATTAAGTGAGGTTATGTAGTAGAGGCATGAGAGAGAGGATATGGTACTGCTAAGAAAAATTCTCTTCATTGGCAAATGGGTCTTCTCTACTATTCTATCCTAAACCGTGCTTCAATTTTCCTGTTCCTCAGTGACTTAGCAAAAAATACCTCAGTCTCGTAGTTGCAGCTATCAAAGTTTGACCCTGAAATGGCACTAGCAACGCGTAGAAATGTCTTTATAATCTTGCCAAAGGTTACTGAGAACTAACACAATCTCTCTCTCTCTCTCTCTCTCTCTCTCTCTCTCTCTCTCTCCTCTCTCTCTCTGACACACACAATGCACAAACTATTTGATACACAACAGGTTACACAATTATAAATTATACACAACAGGGTACACAACTTAAATCAACTTAAATCAAGTGTACTTTTAAAAGTACACCAAAAGGATTTTACTCTACGAAAAGCCACTCTTATAATGACATAATATTCCTATTAATTTACCCATTAAAAAATAAAACCAAAATATGCTAATTGCTGACGGACATTTGATTCATGATATAGGACTTAATGGCCATTGTGGGGAAAAGCTACACATCCAGGTTATGAAGAGATTTTTCATTGAATGATTCAGTCACTCGCAATTAATCGAGAGATAAATTCACTAATTGAGTTACCTATTCCTGTGCAAGTCTTTAATTCCTTAAACTTATACATGACGCTTACCGAATTTTAAATATATATATATATATATATATATATATATAATATATATATATATATATATACACACACACACACACATATATATATATATATATATATCTATATATATATATATATATATATATATATATATATAAGGAGAGAGAGAGAGCGAGAGAGAGAGAGAGAGATGAGAGAGAGAGAGAGAAAAGTACTATATTTCAGAGACTGCTGTCTCCCTCTTCAGGTAGATGAATGAGAAAAGTTACAGAAAACGTGGTATTTATACCAAGAAGTCCATCCACTGGTAAGCCAATTTAGGTCACTCCCGCTGATAATCTTCCTTTAATTCTCTTAAGCGTTGGTTGAATGAAAACTTTGTCGATAACATCTGAATCCCATGCTCCCTTTGAGATGTTTATTACCTGCCTCTGAAAAGGGAGACAGCAGTCTCTGAAATATAGTACTTTTCTCTCTATATTTTGGCGTTTTCATGGGCTCCTCTTATTAGATGGAATCATGTTGTAACAGAATATTTTTACCAGTCATATATATATATATATATATATATATATATATATATATATATATATATATATATATATTATATATATGTGTGTGTGTGGTGTGTGTGTGTATATTCTATATATATAATATATATTAATATATATATACTATATATATATTTGTATATATACTATATATATAATATATATATGGCATATAATGTGTGTGTGTATTATATATATTATATTATTAATATATATTAAATAT
>NC_061091.1:25988382-26015882 GCF_015104395.2 Macrobrachium nipponense
TAGCTTCATTTTAAGAAACTAAAACATACATAACCAGAGAAGAACATGTCAATTAAAATTGGAAAATATCTTTATAATTGTCATATGAAAATAAGTCCCTCCAACGAAAGAAAGTAGAATAAAATATCACACATAACCCCTATTGCTTTAAAATATATTCAAGCGATAGTATTACGATATATAATTTGCTTAAATATATTCTAAAGAAAAATAACTACCTGGGCTCATGCTGATTCTCTGCCTATACAACAAGACACATTTATATCCCAATAATAAGGTAAATAAACATACATGACTGAATAACGTCTATTAAAATAAACAAAAATAATTTACAACATTCAAAACTGAAAACAAACCTGAATAAGACTTTTAAAACTACAACACGAGAGACAAAATAATCAACTAACCAACAACAAAGCATTACAACTTCAAAAAACCAGGAAAAGGAAAACAACCCGAATAAAACTATTCAAACTACATGGGAAACAAATGCAGTATCCAAAACAACAACAGCCCAACAACAATTACAACAACAACAACAGTACTTCCTATAAAATCCGGTTTTATAAATATTAAAAAAAATAAATAATAATAATTACCTAGGCCCTCCAGACTTTAGCCAAGCATGAAATATGACAACCTAACTAAAACACAAATATTTCCGGGCGTGGAAAAAAAATTACACGTATTTATATTTAATCACGTGGATTTCCCTCTCCCCCCTCCCCCACCCCTTGTCTAACTGTATCAATTTTTTCCTCCAATATTTATTTTACTTTCGTGCATCAATCCCCAGGTATCATAATCCCGAGATAATCAGATTGAGTTTACTTAATTACACGGGATCAAATGCATCCGGTAATCTGGACGGAAAATCGATACGGGAAAATACATTAGGCCTCTCTGTCCGTCTATCGTCAAATATATGAAAATACGTTGGATATATATTTACTTGTGCAATGGGTGATATATATATATATATATAATATATATCTATATATATCTATTATCACGTATATATATGATACCTATGTATCTACCTATCTGTCTAGCTATATATATATATATATATATATATATATATATATATATATATATATATATATATATATACATTTATATATATATATATATATATATATACTATATATATATATATATATATATATATATATATATATATATATATATATATATATATATAATGTATATATAAGAAAGTGGCCTAGAACGAAAAAAGAAACTCATCAAAATACGTCCAATGAGTTGATACAGAATTTTTCAAGGGTTAGTATACATTATATAGGTGAGGCCTCTCCCTTTGGTTGCAAATACACCAACAATGTGCATATTCTTGATATGTTCTTGCCTTTCCTCATACATCTCACAAAATTGAAGATTTTATTATTTCACTCTGATGTAAGTATTCATACATACATATATATACAAATATATATCTAAATGTGCGTGTGCGCGCGCAAGTGTACAATATTCTATTGTATGTAAGCGCGCAAGTATACAATATTCTATCGTGTGTGGGCGCGCACGTATACAATATTCTATCGGCAAAGTGTCTAACAAAGTGACCTGATACAGTGATCTTAAACGGGCTTAAGGAATTTTTTCTTTTATCCGGATTGATATAGCAGCGGGCGAGTCAAAATACACATTTCCTTTGATAGTCTCACTTTTAATAGACCTTTATTATTATTATTATTATTATTATTATTATTATTATTATTACAATGACTGTTCTCTCACTATCATGATACGATCCAAAAGGTAAGGAACGAGTATTGATGTGAACGTTAAAATAATAGCAAAAAATAGATAAATAAATAAATAAATAAAACAAAAATAAAAAAATGGAAAGAATGTAACCACGGAATAACAAACAATTAATAAAATTGCTTGTGCATACACTTTATAAGGGACAGCCAGAAACTAAGGGGAAAGACAAGCACAAAGGAAAACTCGCACGCAAATCCCATCACCACTTTCTATGAAATACTGAAAAGGAACTTACGTACTCATCCCAATTTTCACCGGAAATTCACTAAAGCCCTCCAGAGCTTCCGGACCCAAAGGCAAATAGCGGTAATGCTTCGTTTACAACAATGTGTTTGGCCTGAAAGCCTGTAAATTTGCTCTACTGATCCAGAGAGATTACGGGAAATGGTAACGTGCGGAAAGTGAAGCTTATTGACCGGGAAAAAATATTATACTTCGTATGGAACGTGTTCTTGAATGGAGTGCATCTTATGATCCTGACTTGTTAGTTTCCACAAGAAGCTATAAACAATAGAAAAATTGAATAACGATATTACTGACAACTGAAGAAAGGAAGAATCAAGATACGTAACGATATACGTCATATAATAACGAAATTCTTATATCAGTAAACAGGCTTTTTAATATTGTAATTATGAAATTAAGGTCACAGATTTATTCATTTGCAGTCAACCCTGAAAGGAAATTTGAACCAGCGAGTTTTTGAAAAAAAAAATTAAAATATGGATTTTTTCAGTGGCATAAGGTGAAAATAAAAAAAAACTTTAAATATCACCAATGAACTTATGATATTTTGACACTTACAAAATATCATGCCACACACAACACACACACACACACACACACACACACACAAAACGCCGTTCATATAAAAATCTCTTGGTAATTACTTACACCAAAAGGGGATTATATTTGTTCAAGAAGGACACTCTTTAGGCCTTGGACTCTAGGTTATTCCCCAAGTTAAGTGATTTCAATATTTTTGAGTATATGAAATATACATACATTATATATATATATATATATATATATATATATATATATATATATATATATATATATGTATGTATATGTATGTATGTATATATACATACATATATATATATACATACATACATACATAAATGTATATATATATATGTATCTATATAGAAAGAGATAGCAAAAGCGCATCAACCGTTGAAGGAATTCTGGACATTATGTTTTGATATATTCTCAATTTTTTTTCGAAACTCCCAAATTAGCAGCCTGTTCTTTTACGCTGTGCCTACCTTATAGTGGCAACAGAAATCCATCGATCGCTAAACTGGCTAACAGAAAGTCGGCGGCCACTCAGCGACTGAGCCGAAACGAGTATTGAGTGCGAGCCGAGAATGACATATCGACAGTTTACGTGACCAGGGCTTTCCCCGGAAACAATCTCCCAGCAATAGTAAATCACCTCTGTGCGAACTCGTTGAGGTGGTAAATTCCCCCCGAATTTGGTTTTGGAAAGGTACTTCGCTGCACTTTCAATTCAAAATAGCCATTTCAAAGAACTTGGGGAAATAATATGAAGTAAATTCGTTTTGAAACATACATGAATGTGCAGTCACCAATGATTTATATCGTCAATCTTCTTAAAAAACTTCGTCAGAGAATTCTCACCCAACCAAAACTCCTTACATTACATCAAATACCGTTAAAATTTTAGCATCTTGCCGTTAAACTCTATGTGAGGAATATAGTTCTTTGTCTAGACTGATGCACCAATAGTCATCGTTTCAATAAATCTCTTATTAAAGCAAGAAGTGACAGCTAACAGTTACAGTTACTTTCGTGACAAACCCAGCCCCCAGAAAGGGTAATACTAATGTGCTCCAGCATTCGTAAGTATTTATCTTTATTAACGGAATGCTGCCTTATATAAATATAATATTTTGTACCCGCCACTGCATTGGTGGTCATTTTATACGCGGTACCAAGAAAACTGTCAACATAACACACTACAGCGATCAGCGCGCGTAACTTCTTCCCCTTTCTCGGCCTCCTCCATGAGGGGAAACCATCTCCGTTCTAAGAGATCTCCAATGCTATCTCCCATCGTCAGCCCCCGCCGGCTGCGCCACCCATTAACCATCACGGTTGGCTTTTGGCGCAGGATCTACTACGCTGATAAGTTCACAAGCGCCCTCGTGGGCGTGGAGGGGGTGGGTGGGTTGTGTTTCGCCGTCTGATAACAAGTCCTTTGAGACACCGGCGATTGAATTGGATTAAGACCGTTCGAATTCCCAGGTGCCCTGAGTACGCGGGGAGGGGGGGGGGGGGGGGGGGGGCGCGATAATATAAGGTCGGAGGTACTGGGGAAGCCATCACGATCATAAGGGGGTTTATCGTCGAATTTCCCCCATTAAGAGGTATATATATATATATATATATATATATATATATATATATATATATATATATATATATATATATCTATATCTATATATATATACATATATTTTTTTTTTTCCGCCAAATATTCTCCAAAATCTTTCTTTAAGTTATCATGAACAAAGACCAACCTACTTAAAATACACAAGGATAAAAATACTACTAGACTAAAAAACCAAGGGTAACAAAAATAGCAATTTAGGAAATCCCTCCTCAGCAACAACGGGAGTCATAGCGAGGTACAAGGGATAGTCCCAAGACTAATAAAACATCCAATGAAGGATATGACGAACAATCGCCAATGAAACGGGTAATGAAACCATGAGCATATGATGAACGGAGCAGACCCTCTTGGCTGCTTCCAAAAGGCACTCATTCCCAAAAGAGCAACTGACCGTCGAAAGTGAGACAGGTTAAAAACAGTCATGACCACATATATATCTCACAAGGTACTAAGTACCATGGAATTTACGGTCGCAGGAAGATAGCGACCGATCAGATAACGGTCGTTTATCTGCGATCGCCTGTTCTCTAATTATGCGCCACTACCGAGTGACACGCACGGACGCCTTATCTCCCTTTTTGTCCGCGGACGCTAAAATGATGGGGCTGAGAGATACGTATCTCCCGCGCTCTCTTTATGGCCCGACGCTCTGGATAAGGGCTTTACTTTCTTCGTCTGGAATGAGAGTTATCAGACATAGAATAATTACTAACTCTCGTAGTTTAACTTTGTGATGTGCTTATTAATTATGCATTGGTTGATTGATGTATTTTGTATATATATATATATATATATATATATATATATATATATATATATATATATATATATATATATATAAATGAACTAACTCCCTCTCTCTCTCTCTCTCTCCCTCTATATATATATATATTATATATATATATATATATATATATATATATAATATATATATATATATCGAGCTACAAATGTCCTTTAATATCTACCTCGGAATTAATATATTTTCATATATGTTTAACCGAGGGGGAATTTATTAAGCGATAATAGAATTGGCGGCCAACAGGCGCAAACCATCGACCTCTCAAGTCCAGGACTGGCAGTGAAGCCTTAGACAACCCCGCCACCGCAAGAGATATAAGTTTAAGCCGCCTACCATCTCAAATACCTGCCGCTCACAGGTATTTTTTGTTTTGGAGACTGCATCAAGCCCATCTCGTCCTCGGTAGCGTGGTAGTGCTTTTGCCCGCACGTAGTCTTTACATAAGTCTATCACATTACCGTGATTCATATATGTGTATGAATCACGGTAATGTGATAGACATATATATATACACATATATATATACGTATATATATATATATATATATATATATATATATATATATATATATATATATATATATATATATATATATATATATATATATATATATATATTCATACGCCTTTCTCCCTAGAAGAGGCATCTCACCTGAACTGTTTGGTCGTCCAGTTCTCGAGACGTCTTTGGCAGATAAGGCTGCTTGACCTCTACCCTTTCCTTGACTCTCGGGTGTCGTTGATGCCCTTTCACAGCTGTGTCGAGGTGACAGTAGGCCTCTGTGTGTGTGTGTGTGTGTGTGTGTTATTTCGTAGTTTAGTAGGTTAACAGTATCTTGGCTCTTTCTACCGAATTTCTTATGAGTAAGAGAGACATTCTTAATACAGTTTTCTTTTCGCCTTCAAGGCTTGCTAATAGTCATTTTGGCTATTAGAAATATAAGTTTCTAGTGAAAAGGATCAATAGATAAAAGCAAGTAAAAGAATCCGCAGAAGTTTCTGCACAACGTACAATGTCGTATGAAATTCTCAGGTACGGCCCATGAAACTCTCAGCCACAGCTCATGAAACTTTCAGCCAATGCCCAGTGATGGACTGTGATGTTGGCATCTATAGTGGTCCCAGACGAGCGATCATGGCTAACTTTAGCCTTAAATAATAAAAAAATAAAAAACAACATAGGCTAGCGGGCTGCAATTTGATATGTTTGATTATCGGAGGGTGGATGACCAACATACCAATTTGCAGCCCTCTAGCCTCAGTAGTTTTCAAGATCTGAGGGCTGACAGAAAAAGTGCGGACGAACAGATAAATAGCCATCTCAATCATTTTCTTTTACAGAAAACTAAAAAGTAAGGAATGATCATAAACCTTAAATATTTTCAAGGAATATGGGGGCTTGTTCCGTATGAATAAGGGTTTCATCTTCTGAATAATAATAATAATACCTGAAAACAACAGCAAAACTTTGTAGATTCAATTTATGGTGAACAACAGACATTTAATATTTTCTTCGCAATTATTCTAGAATATTTACGTGAAAAATATGGAAACTTAGAGCTCATAAATTACCATATAAGAACAGCGGTACCGTTTCCTTTGGGATATTAGAATTATATATATACAAGCCTACGAAAGAAATACATAATAGCCAGGATATTCAAATTCGAACAGATTAGTGTATTTACAGCTAAAAATTTGTGTAAGATTTCTTTATAAATAAGAAAAAATAATCTAGTCACCTTTCTAAGTGCAATAAATTTCAATATATAAATGTTCATGTAACTAATTAAAAAACATACTCAATAATAACAATAACAATGATAATAGTTAACAGGTAAGCATTACTACAGTCACAGAATCGAGCATTAATATTAGTTGTATCATTAACACCCCCCCCCATTATTCTTTTTTTTTTTTTTTTTTTTTTTTTTCAAAGAAAAAACAATTACATTCCCACCTGTCACTTTTCAAATAAGAAGACTACATCCATCTCTCAACATTCTCCTGTCACCATTAACAACGCTTTGTTAAATGGTAAGCAGGGGAAAAATACAGTGCAGAAAAATGCAAAGCATAATTGACTATAACATCTTTGAAAATATATAAACTATTTTCAATAAAAAAAATCCTATAAGGCTTCTTAAAAGAAAGGAAACACGATGACAGAAAACAAAAAAGCTTAGTTAATAATAACTTTTTTAATTGTCCTTCTGGTACCTTGATAGTATTTTCAGAAACTCAGAAAAGGCTGTACAAATTAGATAAAAATAAAGAATGGTGCATTATTGTAATGATATAGCTATTAACAATACATGTTGCTTCTTTGAGCCAATAAATTCACTTCACGTAACACAGAATCTTTAATTTCAATCGACAGATATAATAAACAAACGATAAAAAAACACACATTCAAAAAGGATCACTGATTCAAAAGCATTTAGACGCTGGATGGGTTATTGAAAGTTACAAACCCGATACCAAACATGAATTCAAAACATTAAAACTAACCGAAGGACAGAACTGCATCTATAGTCGTGCAAGTTTCACATTTTATTTAAAGGTCACCGTTTTTTTTTTTTATGTCGGAGGCTTAATGTGAAAGTTTAAGTTTTATATAAAGGTTGGCAGTTCTTGTGAGAAGGTCGGCTTTATTAAACATAACGCCGGCGTCTGTTTATGTGAGAGTCAAAATAGTATTTCTGATTCTTAAAACCTTTCTTCCTGTATGAGGATGGTATACCGACTCATCCATTCTTCTTTGTCTTTTTGAAGGAAAGGGGGATGGGGGTGTTGGGGATTGATGGCCAATCCACTCCCGTTCTCTAGCCAAAGGCAAAAGAAAAAAAAAAAAACGTATTACAAAGACTAAGGACAGAAATCCAGAAATACGGAAGTAAGGAGAACATTCCCAAACTTGTTCATTTGGTCTATTTGCAAAATTATAAGTTAAGTAGAGGGTAAATTTATTAATAGTATTGCATGACGCATTTGACGTTTTATATAGTTTACACGCATATGTCTTGAAGATATATATGCAAACACATACACACACACGTGCATGAGTAGACAGTAAACATCTTCTATTACAAAGATGTTAACACAAAGGAAAATCGACGAAAAACTTGGCTTCTACGCGATCAGTCTGCACATGTCGCCTTTAAGATCATGCAGGCAGCAGCAGCAGCCGGGCAGGCAGTCACCTGCCAATGCAAAATGCAAGCAATCAGAGCGCTAATCCCCCCAATATCAATGCAACTGATCAGGGAATAATGCAACTACATGCAACAACCACAACCTTCAATGCCTTACCCCCCATGCCCCCCCCCCCGTACCCCCAAAACCCAACCACTCAACCCGCACCCCCGCAACACAGCACACACACACCCACACGCACACACACACACACAACACACAACACAAACACATACACACCCACTCAAACACACACACAGTAAGGTCGATACAACCATCAATATCTACAATGGTCGAGCATTCCATGCGTCAGTCAGCGCTTATATTATAAATAACTGGGCTTTTAATATTTTTGATAAAAAGTAATAAAAATAATAATAACGAAGCACCCTGTAACGATAAAAATAGCTACAGCAATAACAATGAAATTTAAAACAATAAATAAAAACTCATAAAATCAAATAATTGCAATAATACTAACAACCACCTACATCAAAACAACTGAAAAAAAAAGGTTATTCATGAAAAGTGCACCACGAGAGAAATGAGTTCAAGTGCACCGTATAATTAGATCAAAACGTGTTGAATTGAAAATTCCTGGCTCGGCATATTATCATAATTAGATGTTATGCCGATTCGCTGGAAATTATCGCCAATTCTGTGTCGTTTAATAATGATACAGAATTTGAAAAAAACTGATTAAACAGCATGCTGGTAGTGTGTATGTGTGTGCGTGCGTGTGTTACCTCATATTTCCCGTGCCTTAAATTAAATTAATCTAGATGATATCAAACCATTCAACTATTAAATTTCCTCATAATGCACTTAGTTTATTTATGGCCGAGTTTCCTCTTTTCTGTCTCTATATTATAACTTAAATATAACAAACGCTATTGGATGCCATTCTACCAATAGGTATAAACTATGCAGCCTTGATTTCATGGCCTCACGTGCTAGGCGCATTCAGATTTAATAGGAAATGGGAAAGTTCAAAGGATATTGAGGGTACAGTAAACATAACAAAGAGATATATATATATATATATATATATATATATATATATATATATATACGTATTATATTATATCTCTTTGATATATCTACTGTACCCTCAATATCCTCTGAACTTTCCCATTTCATATTAACTCTGAGTGCCCCTAGCACATATAGTACATATATATAGCATATATATGTGCATTATATGTACATATATGTATATATATATATATATATATATTTATTTATTTATATATATATATGTATATATATTATATATATTTATGTATATATATATATTTATATATATATATATGTGTGTATTATATTTGTATATACTATGTATATATAATATGGTATATATAGCTATATGTATATACATATATATATATATATATATATATATATATGTATGTATGATATATATTATACAGGTATATACACACATATAATATATATATATATATATATATATATATATTTATTTATTTGTATATAATATATATATATTTATTTATATATGGGGTATATAATTATATGTATATATAATTTATGTATATATATATATATATGTATGTATGTATGTATGTATGTATGGTATTTAGTATGTATGTATGTAGTAATGTAATGTATGTATATATATATATATATATATATATATATATATATATACACACACTTGTATTTTAAAATGCAGCTCCAGAGAAAACCCACCTCCACATGATTTAATTGCTGAATCGTGAATAATTCCTAGGGACCAAAACTTCCGCGACATAAACCGGTTCATACACCAACACAAAAGGCGCACCGCATAATAATGCCAATTCCTTAAATCCTCTTTGATTATAAATAATTAAGCGTAAAATAACCATAAGAAAATATAATTATATGCCATTGTTAAACTGCATAAAAAACGGCTGTCACAGCAATTTCCATCAGAAATTCGCACGTACTCCAAGTCATATCATGGTCTTATTACCATTACTGTTTTAATATGACCTTAAGCTATTTTGGGTATGGTCAGTACTTGGATGGGTTACCACCACTACCACGAATTATCAGATACAACTGACACCTGCCGCAAACCTAAGTGTTAGGCGAAATCGGCAGTAGGTCAAAATGGGAGCCAATAGCCCACCGCATTGCACATATGAATATAATTCCACACGCAACTGCAAATTCTTTGTGTTTTTGCATGTTATTATATTTGTGGAGGTTTATACCACATATTTTACATACTGATCTCTAAAATGAGATAGATGCTTTACATCAGTTTACACACACACACACACACACACACACACACACACATATATATATATATATATATATATATATATATTATATGCGTGTGTGTGTGTGTGTGTGTGTGTGTGTGTAAAGGTACCTTCGTCCGAATACTGTGACGGTACGTAATGTCCCCAGGCCCTGATCTGATAAGCCATCTTGGCCCTATATATCATATCAAAGTCATTGCTGAGATGTAAGCAGTTAATAGCATACATTCCTACACAAATTTCCCAGACTATATACAAATGCACGGACAACGCCGCATATCATCATGCATACATTAATATCCATCTCGCCATTACACTAACGTATGCTGCTGCTGCTGCAGCGTAGGCCTAAGGCATTATCCTGACAAGTTTCTGTGCGCATTTCATGTCATCGAGCCCCTACTAGACCCAAAAGGCCGCCGAGTTACAAGTAAATCCCGTTAACCTGATATACAGCCGCCGATGTCACATTAATCACACTGGTCTGCTTCAGAGACCCCTCCCCCCCAAACCCGCCACCCCTCCCCAACAATCTCTTTCTCTCTCCCCCTCCTATCCCTACTTCATCTTTCTTTCCCCATCCCATCCATCCCCTCCTTCCCTTCCCTAAGCCCCTACTCCCTTCCATCACTCCTATCCTAGGACGTGAAAAATAAGGGAGATAAAGGAAAGGGGGGATAATTTGGGGGCAAAAAGAAGAAAGATAAAGTAAATCAGGGGGATGTTCGCACGAAGATGATAAGAGAGGAAAAGGAAGGATATAAGAATGGAAATGAGAATGCTCAGACCTATTCTCTTCTCCCTTTCTCTTCCCGTTATTCATTCCCCACACTCTTCCCCCACAATCCTAGGAGGAAACCAGAGGAAGATAAAGAAAGGGGAAGATCACAGAAGAATAAATGAGAGGAAATGGAAGAATGTTAATAAGAAAATGAGTGTGGCCACTCCTCCTTTCTTCCTTATTTCGGAAGAAAAACGTAAGAAAAATAACTACGAAATAGAAAAACGGGTAAAAACAAGATAATTAGTCCACTTCTAAGCCCTTGTCACTCCTTCCTCCCCTCTCTTTCTCTTCCCCTAAATTAAATACAACAGAAAGAAGGAAATAAGTAAATAATGCTGTCCTTGTGTTAAGCTAAATATGAGAAATTGGCCTAACAAAAGAGATTGCAAGCATATAAATACTATTAAGAAACTAATACACGAAAACAATTTACGGCTGACCAATAAATTACTCAACAAATTTACGCACCTACTCTGTGGAAACAAAGTAATAAGAGATCTTTAACTAATCGCAAATACGTCAAACAGAAAACTTATGTTGATGAGAAAATGGAAGAACGAGGATTGAAGAAACAAATTTATAAAAAAAAATGGTGGAAAAACGAGAACACTAAATTGCAAGTGGGATCAACAGGCAAAAATTACACGATTTATCAATAAATAAATCTATAAATAAAGAAATACATAAAACCTGCAGTGTAAAACAAAAAGCTCTTTGAGTCTACCTTGGTAATCGTCGCAAGATTAAACCTAACGTTCCAATTTCACACTTATTAACCGCAGTCTTCCATCTTTCTCTGCTTCTTCCTTACACGTCATTTATCACCCGGTTAATAACGTAACCTTCAAGTCACACGGATTCTTGTTACGTTACTTCTTGACTTTCACTCGAGTGTGACGTACGAGAGACAACTCCTGCATAAGACGAGACTCGAGTTTCCACTTGAGAGAGAGAGAGAGAGAGAGAGAGAGAGAGAGAGAGAGAATTTCCAAGCAAAAGTTCACTTACCTGCCGAGAAAAAGATCGTTCTTTTTACTTATAACTCTCATCACTTCCTAATGTTGAAATGCGATGCTTTAAATATCTTTCGCATGCGACTGTCCAGGTTCTTCATTATGCTTTTTTAAACATATTTTTATTAATTTCATACAGAAGAGACCTCACTTTGAAATATTAAGCTTGTCCGGCTAGAAATCTTTATACTAACATTCAGAGCAAAGCCAGTTAAAATTAAAACGCTTTTACATCTCAGGTATTGAACATTCACTCTTGCATGTTGTTCAATTATACATCCTTTTGCTTCAACAAAAATTATTCATTCTCTACCTTTGGCCACTCACAATTCTTCATATATACTTCGTCAAGCCCTTTATATTTCTTTATATCAAATGTTCCTCACGTATTCGTTTGTTTCCTTTTACTTTTATCTTATCTTCTCCTCTCTATCTTTACCTTCTAGGAACTATTACCACTGAAGTGTGCAACTGATAACGAATGGTTTCTACCCATATCTACCTGACCATTATCTCAGATGGGTTAATGAGACAAGAAGAGGAGACCCGGATTCAGGAACATGACGGAAGTAAGGTTAGACCTAAGAGTATCCTGAAGGGAAAGACGGAAGTAAGGTTAGACCTAAGAGTATCCTGACGGGAAAGAAAGGACCTAAAGGAGAACTTTACGTCAGCTTGGAAAAGGAGACCTTTGAGGGGAAACCTGAAAAGGAAAGGGGGCGCCCTACAGATAACCGAAGCAAGGATAACCCTCAGAAAACCCACTTAAGGGTAAGGCCTTGAGAAAGAAAAAAAAAAAACTGAAATGGAAGTACGTTCTAAGGAAGTTCTAGGGGAAGAAGAGAAGACCTTTCAGGAAACCGTTCCAGGGTGCATGAAAGGGAGAAAGAAAAGTACTGAAGACTACAAAGTAGGAAAAAAATCAAGAAATCCAAAAAACGGAGAAAGACACTGAAGAAGTCTGAAAGAAAGACACTAAATGACCCCGAATAGGTTAAAACAGAAAGGTATGAAAACCTGCGAAGAAAGAAAGACACTTATGAGAACTTATAAAAGTAAAAAGACACTTCAAGAAGCTTGAAAGTAAAAACTTCACCTAAGGACACCTACATGGGAAAAAGACATTAAAGAAAGACTAAAAAACTCTGGAAACGAAAAATCACTTGAAGGCCTGAAAAGTACAAAAGCACTTCCGGAAAACAGAAAGAAAGACAGCCAAGTCACCTGAAAGGGAAGAAGACACTCATGTCCTAAAGTGAGGGGAAAATGATTCAGGGAATCTGAGGGACAGACGGCCCTCGAGGGGGGGGGGGGGGGGGGGGGGGGGGGGTGGGGGGGGGGGGGGGGGGGGGGGGGGGGGGGGATGGGGGGGGGGGGGGGGGGGGGGGGGGGGGGGGGGGGGGGGGGGGGGGGGGGGGGGGGGGGGGGGTGGGGGGGGGGGGGGGGGGGAGGACTTGGAGAGGAGGCTCTCACAAGATCCTGAAGGGGAAAGGCGATGAAGCCCTTTGAGGGAATCTGAGAGGTAGGAGGGGAAAACGTGAGATGAGAAAAACGATAAAGACTTGCTCCTACGGAAAGAGGAAATGGCAAGCGTGTAGGGGGTGTGGGGGGGGATGGGGGGGAGGATCACGGACAGGACTGTCCGACTAACGGCCTCCGTCAAAGGCGCTTCCCGTTGTGCTTTTTCGAACGTCAGTGAAAGTCTTACCCTCAATTACTTTCGGGGGAGCACACATCCATCCTTCAGGAATGGTTTCTTTTTATTTTCTCTCTCTTCTTGTTTTTTCCGGTGTGGATTAATGGAAGCATCACCCGCAAATGTTACTTCATTTCTGTTATTATAACTATGATCACTTAGTTATTAATTTGCTAATATTTGAAGTATGTCTAAAAATACAAAAGAGTACCTCGCTCATTCATTATTACCCAAATCCGATCAGTTTTTCTAATGTAATCAATCAAGAGAAAGCAATACCGGCGAAAACATAATTTCCCTTCCTTTTGAACATTTGCACTGTAAACGGCATTCTCTCTCTCTCTCTCTCTCTCTCTATAATATAATCCCTCGCTCCTTCCACTAACAGTAACAATCTTACCTAAAGAACTTTCAAAGACGCTCTCTCTCTCTCTCTCTTCTCTCTCTCTCTCTCTCTCTCTCTCTCTGTTCCCCATATCACGTTAAATCCTTAGAATATTGATTCGCAGATCCAGCTGATTCCTGGAGGGGAAAATTCTATAATGTATAACGTACGGTGTATAAAGCTACTAGGTTGATGGGCAGGCGATGGAAACAAATAGTTAATTTATGCGCATGTCCTCTCTCCTCCTCCTCCTCCTCCTCCTCCTCCTCCTCCAGAGTGTTCTTCGGGGTAAGAGCTGCTGAAGAAGGGATAAGGAGAATCGACAGAAAAGGGAAATAATAGTAAGGAGAGTTCCTCTGGGATACGTACCTGATGAATTCACGCGAAGTGGAAGGAATAATCTACAAATACGGAGAAATGACATAATGATAATAATAATATAAAGTCCTTATCTACTTTACTTCGGTAAAGTGTGAATCGTAGGAGAATACAATACATATTTGGAAGAATATGAATAACAACAATCATAAAAAGAAGTAGGTCTAGATTTTTTTTTATCTTTTTTATTTTTTTTTTTCTTTTTTTTTTTAGTCTGAAACAATCAAGTGAAAGGAAATTCAATATTTATGGGATTAGGGAGCATTAATGGGAAAAATAATAATAAAATAAATAATAATAATTAATAATAATAATAATATAATAATAATTATTTTAATAATTTAATATAATAATAAATATGTTCAAAGAAACGATGAACAATGGAATACCATCTCTCCCATATATGCAGGAAAGTGCAATATGAAAAAGAAACGAGACCAATAATAACCACCAGAGTGCAAGCGAATGTTCCGGTAGTTGCAGCAGAACGCAGTACAAAAGGGGGCCATGATTCAGTGGCAAAAGCCCTCCACTGGAGCCTGTGCCAAGAAACACCAGCTAATTCTTGCAGTAAGCAAGTGGTACGAGCACCAACCGCCGAAAGGGAGTAATATAAACGATCAGGCAAAGAATTCCCTCTGGGACTATGGTATCAGAACAGATAGGGTGATACGTGCAAATACACCCGCACTAATTGATGTTGCAAATACCATGAGACACCAGAGTTGAAGAGAAGAAAAAGGAAAAGGCTAAAATCGAAAAGTTATCCAGGCCTTAAATACAAATCAGAAGGCATAATTGGAATATGCCGCAATGGAAATTGTACCCATAATAATCATCGGAAAACTAGGGCACGAATTCCAAGATCCCTGAAAAGGAATCTGGAAAAACTAGAGGCTTGAAGTAGCTCCAGGACTCAAAGCAGAAGAGTGTGTTTCCTAAAAGAACAGTGGCAACCATAAACTAAGAAAAGTTATGGTGACTCCGCTAAGGAGGCATGGGATTGCAACCCGCGCGAACCCCACACTATAACTACAACCCAAGTCGAATTGGGGGGGGAAGGACCTGCGATAAAAATAAATAACGTAAACTGAATAAATATAATAATAATAATAATAATAATAATAATATAATAATAATAATAATAATAATAATAATAATAAATAATAATAAATAATAAATAAATAAATAAATAAATTAAAGAAATAAAAATTAAAATAATGAATGAAATTATTATTATTCTGTTTATTATCATTATCATCATTATTATCATAAGGTATTTGTTTTCTTTCCTTACGTAAACTGTGTAGCAGGATTACAAACCAGAATAACCGGGAACAGTAGGAATAATATAATAATAATAATAATATAAATAATAATAATAATAAGAATAATAATAATAATATTAACGCGTAGCCTTACTTTAATTTCCGAGGTCAAACTGGAACGGCGTATAATTATAATCCTAAAGGTGATAAATTTCAAAGGCACTCTTCATCAGATTTGGATTCAGGTTAATTAGGAACGGCATTTTAATTAGCTACGCGTTTGTAACATGAATGGTGGCCGGTTCATTTTAATTCTCAGGAATATTCCAGCTGGCTGTTCAGTAATTCCCCTTTCTGATTGCAAAAGAAAACAGTCCTTTCTAAATTTTTTTTTTTCATTTTATTGAGAGAAATCAAGTTATCAACAGACCATGTACAATACGATTCATTTATCCTTTTTTAATTTTGTTCTGTAAAAAAAAATACATGAAATTCGACTTTAATGACCTCGGTTAGTGTGACGCCAGTCAAATTAACATGATTTGTGTGTTTCCCCTTTGATTTGGCTTATTCTCGTAGCCTTCACTCAAATTTTAGAGAGATAGATTTTCGCTTACTCGGGGAGTAAGTCTACAAACTACTTTGTTGTTTGCGGGGGCCGGTTAGGAAAGCTCGATAGAAGAGCCTAAAAATGTCTGAAAAGGTGTTTCGCCTTGAGTTAAAGATACAGAAATTCTAGAATAGGATATTTAAGATGTACTTATTAGGTGCCAAATAAAACTATCCACGTTCATGCACAAATATATTGGTGCTTTTATTTGCCATCATAATTATTCTAGTTTCAAGTAGACATGACCCACCGCTGGTTTTCAAAAGCGGCGAGAGAGAGAGAGAGAAGAGAGAGAGAGAGAGAGAGAGAGAGAGAGAGAGAGAGAGAGAGAGAGAGAGAGAGTAAATGCATCTCGATAGCATCTGCCACTAACATTTTTTTCCTTCTGGGTATTAAATAAAAAAATATTATTTTACCTTTAAGCTTCTTGGCATTAAATAAAAAAAAATATTTTTTTACCACTAAGCTATCTTCTACAAGAGAGGTAAATGGTTTAAAAAAGTTCCGTATAAAAAATAACTTTCAATATATATCCCAGTCTTCCAACTCGAATTAAATAAAGAAAAAACTCCTAACAAAATACTCATCTAATATTAGTGCTAAACATACCCACAAAACATACCCACACACATCCAATTTACTTTCAAAACCAAGCCCTCTTTCATTATAAAAAAAAAAGGATCTCATTATTAAGCAATACCAGACTCAATGACTAGTTTAATAAGCGTTCATTAAGAATAAAATTCTATAACTCCAAAATAAGTTTTTTTCTTTTTACTACTCGAGTGGGGTCTTAAGGGGCCTTTTGTGAACACGAATGGAAATACATAATTTCTGGCATACATAATTTATGAACAAATGAATACAGATTATATATATATACTATATATATATATATATATTATATATATATATATATATATAATATATATACACCATACATACATAATATTAATATATATATATATATATTATATATATATATACACACACACACACATATTTATATATATATATATATATATATATATATATATATATATATATATATATATATATATATATACACATATACATAATCTTGTATTAGCGCTTGAACGCTGGTGATAATGACTTAATATGCCAACAATGCTCCGTTCCAAATTGCATGCGATTCGTATGTGTGTCAGGCTGGTTCACTGATCATGAATAATCCCCTTTGGTTTCCAGTTATTACTAAAGCACCGGCATAAATATTTTTGTGTAAGAATACAAATATTTTTATATTCAGTCCATACAGTGATTTTTAACAAAAAGAAAAAGCTACTTTAACAAAAAAAAGCATCCCTCAAAGTCGACCTGCTTCCTTCTTTTTGAGAGCTACTTAAACCTTTATATATATATATATATATATATATATATATATATATATATATATATATATATAATATATATATATATATATATAAAATATATTATAATATATATATCAAAGTCGATCTGCTTACTTCTTTTGAGAGCTACTTAACCTTTCTATACATATATATATATATGTATTATATATATAATATATATATATATATATATATATATATAATATGTATATATATAATATATATATATATATATATATATATATATATATATATATGTGTGTATGTGTGTGTGTGTGTGATGTGTGTGTGTGTGTATATTATATTAAACAACCGTTAAAATTTTAGTCCTAACGAGGTGTTCTCGTCATTTCCTACAAGAGAGTTGTCCAAGATTGTGTTTTCACTCCTCTACGAAATTGTTCTTAACCTACAGCATTACTTATATGAATAACAATGTCACCAACCCATCGTTTCACGTTGCACATTAATCAAGAGGACTTCCTTCACTAACTCACTCTCTCTCTGGCGGCTTCTCGGTATCATTTTGACCCAGTGCCAATCACGGCAGACACTGGCGTCTGTTGCAAGTGTCACTGGCGTTTATTTTGAATTCTATCCATTCTATATAATCAGCCACTAATGTGAAATCTATTCTATAACCCATCACGTTTAACAAATAGAGAATGCACCCCTTGTCAACTAATTATCTACTCTTATCATCACTTCATCCATTTAAAAAAGAAAAAATGCATCCATTACCCCCTTGTCTGTCAACTCTGATCATCACTTATCAACATAAGGAACATGCGACCAGGGGCAACTCATACAATATTCAAAAAATTCCCAACGGCGTGAATTCATATTCATCTATTAATCACAATCACTTAATACCTCTATAGTACATATTCATCCAAAGAAAACCTTATTCTTGATTTACATACTTCAGGCCATCATTCATACATTATCTATCGTCAATCTATTTACCATAATTTAATAATCCTACCGAATAATTTACAGACTGCAGTGATTACCTGTCCATCTACAGTTGAAAGCTCTACAGTTCTTCTACAGCCAACCTACAGCTGACAAAACACGAATCAACAACTCATTTGACGTCGACACATCACCCAATTCCGACGGATGTGAAAAATCCGAGAGAAAACTTTCGAGTGACTTTTCCTTCGAAGCGCCGAAGAGGAGGACTTGTGTCCCTCGTGTGTGGTTTCACTGTTGAATAACTCATTAGGCGCAATTCTTGACCTGGAATGACGAGTCAGTGCGTAATTAAATCCGACATTTGAATGAGAGAATAGGTCATTGCAAGACGGCGCCGCTTAGAACTGACAGCGCTTAGACTGTAATTCTACGTCTGTCCAGTTCACTGACGATTTTAAGCAACTTAGTTCCCACGGAGTCTCCGCGATTTGTGAACGAGTGAAAATGGCGTGAATTTTCTAAAAGAGCAGAAGTTCGAACAGACTAAAAGAAAAACAGTTCTGATGCGGTACATGATATTTTACAAGCAACAATATAAAAGGATACATTTTGACGAGATGTAAATAATAAAAGATAGGATACTGAAGATTTTAGAAGACGAAGTAAGTCAAGGCGATTCTTTTACCTATTTGAAAAATAGCTTTCTCTCTCTCTCTCTCTCTCTCTCTCTCTCTCTCTCTCTCTCTCTCAAGAATATTTGATATATATATATATATATATTAATATATACAGACATATATATATATATATATATATATTACACATAGGTTTTAATAAATATTTTATATATATATATGTCTATATATATATATATATATAATATAATTATATATATATATATAGAAATTATAGGATTCCAGTTACCACAGAAACGGAACATTACCTTAAAAGTAAAAAATAAATTTAAAAAATAAAATTTCCCATGAAGGATAGGCATAAGAGAGCACGCTCCAGTATAAGGAAGGAACAGCTTAATTGACATTATATGTTTTAGCGGGCCTCCGTGCGGAAATTAATATGATCACGAGCAGCCGAGAGCCATAAGGCCATAGATGACCTCGGTCGAAGCGAGGGCTAATCGACATTAAACGAAGATGCATTAGAGACGAAAGTAAGTCTCTGCCTGGCATCCAGCAAACATCCTCGGCAGCACTTATCGCGTGGTCCCTAAGCGGAACAAAGGCGTTAAGTGCGATGGGAAGTTTTGTTACGAACGAACACAGTGATCGGTCAGCTAAGCCTTCACATAGTTGTGCGTATATATAACACACACACACACACACACACACAACACACACACACACACACACATATATATATATATATATATATATATGTATGTATATATATATATATATAAAAAATATAATATATATATATATATATAAATATAAATATATATATACATATATATATATATATATATATATATATATAATATTATATATATATACTATAATATAATGCACACACACATGTATTATAATAATATTATTATATATATTATATATTAACTATATATATTAATACTATATATTATTATAAATTAATAATAATAATAATAATAATAATTAAATAGCGGACAATAACCCATTAATGTCACGAATTTCTCACATTTTGTCGTATTTTACGAAGTCCATAAAATTTATAATGAACGCCTTGAATCCTACTGGGAAATAAATGGACAATCTCTCCCTTCCCTTGTGGGATTCGAACCAACAAGTGTAGAAAAAGAGTGAGGATGACAAATCACATACAAGCCAACGCCACTCATTTGAAATTTGGTTTCGCGATAATGATAACTTCGCTTGCTCAAAATACAAGTTTTAAAAACCCAGAAGCATCAAACTCTTGACTAGATTACAGATATTAAAAGGCACATAGAATGAACGGAGAAATTAAAGGCATGGTGATTAACAAGAAAGGCAGCGGCAATAATATAATAAGCTTTCACTAATTATACTGCCTACATTCGCGAGATATAATGAAATTGCTCATATCAATTTTATTTTTATTAGACGTTGACCTTGAATTACAATGTTAATGACACATGAGAGAATATTGAAATTTGTGAGCTAATATGATTATAACGAAAGTATGCGTTGTACAGCGTTACATAAGCCATTGCAATGTCCCATTACAAGTGACTCCAAACCCCTCTCCCCCCGCCCCCCCACACAAAAAATTACAAAATAGAATAAGAGAAAATAAAGGTCAACAAAAATGTTTTCTCACAAGCGCCAAAGAAAATCAGCAGAAACCTGTGAACGGATTCCTGTTAAGTTGACACATCAAGATGATGCTTAGTCTGGTACACCTTTGAGCCAAAGTTTTCATGAATGAAATTATTCAAATTATCATAATCTTTATTATTAAGCAGAAGGGATAGAGAGAGTTGGGGGGGGGATAAAAAGAAAAAAATTGCCGAAACTTGGGTACACTTCCCTGCTTTCCGTTTTTTCTCACTTGTGGATGAGGAAAATATTACTGAAGGAGTGGGTGTAATTATCCAAATTGCTGCAGCACTTCTGAGTTGTTTTCTAGATTATTATTATATTATTATTATTATTATTATTATTATTTATTAATTATTATTTATTAATTTATTATTATTTATTATTATTATTATTCGCAAAAATTGTTACCTTTCAACAAACCAAAAATGTGTTTTTTATTTTATTATTATTATTATTATTATTATTATTATTATTATTATTATTATTATTATTATTATTATTATTATTATTATTATTATTATTATTATTACAGCCATAGCGAAGCCATCAGTGTGATGCTGACCACCAAACAGCATGAGGCCGAACCTCCCACTTTAAGCAGAAGAGAGTGTTTTCGTTAAATCGGCAGCGGTGCTCTGGCGGCCTCCCAAGGAATACTAATGGGTCCTTAAGGCTCTGGCAACGACGAACGACTTAGTAATTAAAAATACCTTCGAGAACTTTGGGCACACGTAATGAGATTAAAACAAAAAGGTAATTTGGTTAATACCAAAAGCTCGGTTTAAAAATAGTTTCGAGAAACCTCCCTACAACGAAGCCCCGTCGGAAATCGCTCCTACTTGTTCGTGGGGGAACCTCATTTAAATGTTTGTGTAATGCCTCTGTAAGTGTTTGTGTAATGCCCTTATTTGCTGTACGTGAATGTTATTTTTTCATTGTTTGTGAAAGTTTGTTTTGTGTTTTTTAATGTACTACACAGGCATACATGTCTGCATGTACTACTTGTTCAGGGGAGCTCTTTAGATGTTAAGTTTGTGTTTTTGAGTGTACTAGAAAGGCGTGCATGTTTGGATGTATGTTTGCGGAGCACATATGATAACGAAGTTTGTTAGTTTCAATTGTATGTGCGTGTGAACTTATCAGATGTAAAATGTGTGTCCTTTCACTGCATGTGCCAGTGTCTGTATACCCGGTGGATATAATGTATATGTGGAAGTATGCACTGTGCACGCATGTGCATTTCTGTGCATTGGTAAGCTTGAGTATTTTCCGTATTGCGTACGCTTGATTATGTTAGTGATTACGTTATATGCTTGGGGACTAATATTTACATATACTGTACTGTTTGTGTTCTCGTGCTTAGCTATGTGCAAGCAAGCATGTTTGTCGCGCTATAAAAAACCAACCAGAATTTCACGAACGAGATGATACAAAACCAACTTTCAAAATATTTGTATTTGACTGTGTTCAATTCACGCATAAACTTGTTTCAAACAATTCTTCCATATGGTCAAAACCTTCAGATTATTTTGTTCAAGCACACAAAATCTTCACGGTTTTTTATAATCTCTCACTTACGAACGACATGACAGTGAGAAATCCATTATTTTCTTTAACATGTTTTCTGAATCACCCCAGCATGACCGTAGCCTTGTATTAATCATCTACTGAATCTATGAGGAATTTCAAAACATATATGAAGTATGCGTTACTTACGAAGTTTATTCGGCCCAGCGCCAATGAACATCGATATAAGCCAATCAAGCCTCGTGAAGTTTGATCAGACAAGTACGTTTAAATTCCTTTCCGACAAGTGCAGGGGATATTCGATACTTACTCGACCTAAAAAAAAAAAAAGTGTCTGGATGCTGGTTTTAAAGGAACTTCAGAACATGCACTAGATCTTGAATTTCTTGATAGCACGCTTCCTTGGAGTGGCCCATTTTTATTGATGCATCTAATCACGAATACGATGTATGGTTACTCTCATTCGACGTGATACCTCTGCACACCAATTCGACTCAGCTAATCCCAAAAGGCGGTTATTCGACCCTGTAGCCCTTAATCGTCACTCACGGTAATGTCGATAAATGCTCATTTGACAGGAGCTCAACCAACGCCCTCGAAATATGACCCATTTGGCCCAAGTGCCCCTCGACCTGGGACCGATGAATGAGTCTTATAAGAATTCGACAACTCGATCAACCATCGTCGACTTAGTCGTCAGCAGCGGCAGCTTTTCGGAAAAGAAGTGTCGCCCACTGCATTTCACCAACATTTTTTTTTTTTTATCTTTTTATTTTTTTCCCAGGAAGCCTTACCTTTGTTCCCGACCAACTCATTAGCATAGAATTCCTCCATTTCTAATTGCTTTACATTTCTGAAAGAAGAGGTTTTTTGAAAGCTTCGAGTTTTCCCCTTCATTACGCCTACTTGTGAACCACCTGGTTTTTCGGGGCGTGATTTTATTCCTTGGGGGTGGCGTGGGGGCAGGTTTTAATGAAAGTTGAGAGAGAGAGAGAGAGGAGAGAGAGAGAGAGAGAGAGAGAGAGAGAGAGAGAGAGAGAGAGAGAGAGTCTAAATGACCTCATTTCTTTATTTATTTGATATTCCCAGAGCTCCAAGCGGATAAAATGTTTATGAGATTGGTGTCCTATTCCGAGGATATATAAAACATTCTCGTAAATGCAGTCCTTGGCAATATTTCATAAATGGATGAACGCTTTGTGTATTTTGCAGCTAAACATCCCCCGATAAATAAGGGAAAAATTCGTATTTAAATATGTTCATGAGCGGAGTACACGCTTGTGTTAATCCCATCAATAATTCTCTTCTTGCGTTATATTTGAGACGATGGAAGTAATCATACAAACCTCATTAAGAAGTCGTTATGTTTATGCCTTGCTAGAGAATTCCAGTATTTCGTTTTTATTCCCCATTAGTAAGTCGTATATACGTCAAGGCCATTAGTAGAGGGCAAACCTCCGCTACGTCATTCGCCATCACGAGACAGCATGGGCAACATGTAGTCTGACCAAGAGAACTATAGTGCCGGCTTTTTTTTTTTTTTTTTTTTTTTTTTGCATGCCCTCAGATCTTACAAATTACTGACGCTACAGTTCTGCAAATTGGTTTGTTGATCATCCACCCTCCAATCATCAAACAAACCAAATTGCAGCAATGAAGCCTCGGTAGATTTTATTCTATTTAAGGTTAAAGTTAGCCATAATCGTACTTCTGGCAGCGCTGTAGGTACCAACAAACTATGCCACGACCGGAACCTGGCTGAGTTTCATGGGCCGTGGCTGAATACACCACCGGCCAGAAAACTCGATTACGCATTTTTTACTTGTCTCGACCATGTACGAAACCAACTCTACTATCTTACATGAAGCCTTTTATTATTAAAAAATATAAAACTGCTCCAAAATGCGTAAAATCTCAATAATATTTGAAATGGTTTCCCCGATCACAAGTGGTTAGATGGTAATCAAAATGGACTCCATGTAACCTCATGGAAGTTACACGATGAATATTTTCAACAAGTTTTGCCCTGACCGTAATATAAATCTCCAGATTATTATTTTTTCTTTTTGTTACCCAGGTAAAAGCACGGACACAGCGAATAGCTTTCCTTCTACATACTCCGTTTGAAAAATGAGTACAAGAAAAAAAAATAGAAAAAAAATCTATGGAAAATAACTTAATTTTTGCATAGCAATTATGGGTTGTATTTTTTATATAACCCGTATCTCATATGCCAAGATTGCTTTTGGTCCAAACATAAAGGCTTTATAAAGGAAAGCAGAAATATATATGTATAAATAGCTTAAAATTTTTCAAGATAAAATGGTGCGGACGATGAAATATATAAAAATCAGAAAACATCAAGTACCACGGTCTAAAATATATATATATAACAACTTTTTAAACGTCTCAATCAGGGTCTTTGAAAATATCGTTGATTAATTCGCAACTAAATAAGCCTACAAAAGTCTCTCTCTCTCTCTCTCTCTCTCTCTCTCTCAAACTAAAAACTTGTGGTCACACGTTATTCATGTATATATATCAGGGTACAACGCCTAATTTCTCTCTCTCTCTCTCTCTCTCTCTTCTCTCTCTCTCTCTCTCTCTCTCTCTCTCGTACTCAGACAAGAAAGAAACTCTCTCCTCTTTCTATCTTCTCTGCAAAATAAACGCCAAAGAGAAAACGAAATACAGTTATTCCTCAACAAACAAAAAACCTGCGTATGAGAAAATACACACAAACACGCATATACAAACACACATTCTGAAAGTGGGTGTTGATTTTGCCACTACAAGCTTCAAACTCTGGCCCGGCCAATTAGCCAATTTTGGGCGCCCTTGTCGGGCGATAAGCATAGGCCATTAGAAGACAATTTATTTATAGGGTAACATGGTAGCGTATCGAAAAAATGCTTTGTTCTCGAGATACGGAACTACATTAGAAAAGTAGAGAGGAGAAAGCCTACATGAGGCGGAAATTATTGTTGGTAATAAAATCGAAGGAGACGACAGGGATTAAAATCACAGATACAACAACAACAACAACAACAACAATAATAATGATAATAGTAGTAATAATAATAATAATAATAATTATTATTATTATTATTATTATTATTATTATTATTATTATTATTATTACATTAGTAATAGTAGTAGTGGTAGTAGACAGATGATAATCACAAGAACCAAGGGTATAATTATTATTATTATGATCAATAGTGGTAGTCATAACAATAACCATGACATTATCATTATCATCAGGATTCATATTAGTACCTCTACTACTATCACTACTGAATTAATAGTAAAGTTGATGTCCGTATATTAATAATAATAATAATAATAATAATAATAATAATAATAACAATAATAATAATAATAAGCCTTTATTCAACATCTTGAAATTAATCATAAACTTTCCTTAATGCAATAAATACCCAGATGAGTGACGTGCAACCTTGTGGAATACAGATTACAGAGAGAGAGAGAGAGAGAGAGAGAGAGAGAGAGAGAGAGAGAGAGAGAGATAAACAAAGCGGACACACCATCCGCGATTCTCCTTCCAGAGAGATAATACCCGTCTCTTGTTAGAGACACCAATGGAGCCGAATGAGAGACAGATAATAGGAGCATGATGTGAGAGAGAAATTGTGATTCTCAAGTGAGAAGAGAAGAGAAGACAAGAGATAAGAGAAGAGATAGGAGGAATTCGCTCTCATGTACGAGATGACACTGATGAACGTCTTCTACCGGAGAGACAGGGGTTTCGGGTTTCAGAAGAGATAAGAAGGCGGTGCGAGGGAAATCTTAATTAAATGTTAGGGAGATAATAAGGATCTGGTGAGAGAGAGAGAGAGAGAGAGAGAGAGAGAGAGAGAGAGAGAGAGAGAGAGAAATCAGGCAGCTTCCGGAATAAAATGAGTAAACAGTTTGCTGAGTCTGAGGATTTAGGACGAAGGTCTACCATTACAAGAACATATATTTCACATCAATTTTATATTGAGCAGTGTTCTTTCAATAATCTTCTTTTGTATTTTGTGCTGTGGGTTTTAAATTAGATTATATAAACTTTTATTATTATTATTGATTATTCATTTATTATTATTATTATTATTATTATTATTATTATTATTATTATTATTATTATTATTATTATTATTATTATTCAGTAAGTGAAACCTATTCATATGGAACAAGCTTAATGGGGCAACTAATTTTACTTTTTTCTTATGATCTCGCTACATAAAATATATAAAAAAATTATCATTGCACTAGCAGCCACATTTACTCTAATATATTAATAAAAATTCCTTTTCAATTCAATTACACGGACTTTATTAGTCTTACTCAAATGCCAATAAGAGTATAATACGCTTTCTTGAACCTATCTGGAAAAGGAAAATCTTCTGTTTTTTCTTTCTAGCTTCCGTGCACAAAACACTTTGCCAGTATTTCACACCCCAACAAAATCACTCATGCATTTATACCTCCATCATGACAAACATGTGATAATTATAAAAAAAAAAGATAATGATTGTATTGCGCATTAGACTGTACAGCAATAACTCAAAGCAATATGTGTTCAGAGGGACATTAATAGCCGCACCAGCAAATCACGAATAACCAATAAGAAAACCATAAACAAACATAAATAAACCAAGCGACAAAAAACCAGTGAAACTTACGAGTCACATAATCCCTCAAAATGGAATAGTTTCCCATCAGCCATAACTTACATCGTTCGTAAGAGAAAAACAAAAAATGA
>NC_061091.1:26020882-26083382 GCF_015104395.2 Macrobrachium nipponense
ATATATATTTATATATATATATATATATATATATATATAATTGACTATAATATATATATATATATATTAATATATACTTGGATTGTTATACCATCCCTTTTAAGTCGATCACTGGAATACGCATTTTTTTTTGTTATTCCAGTTGATGGCATTATTGTTATTTTAGGGTATGTTTTCTACGGCTTGAGTACAAATCGTCATTTGATACTGATCATTTTTATAAGGATTTTGGAAAATGAATATTACCTCTTCTATTTTTTAATATTGTTTTATTTCCCATGTGCCATTGCTACTAAGAGATTTTATCCTATGCTTAACATGGGGTCTCTCGTTACTACCCTTCCTTCTCAAAGTTAACAAACCAAATGGAATGGAGATTTGAAACACAGAATGGCCAATAAAATGTACTGCTTAAGACACTACACGCCTTCCTCAACTTCAACTGATTTAGTCCTTCAGTTCTGAACACAAACGAACCACTTCGTTTCTAAATGCAAATCTACTTATTTTTAGGATCAAACATTTTCCTCGGTAGCTTTAAGAATGAGAGGTTTCACATACAGCAGCGCTTATCTGTTTTTCATATTCAAAGCCTGAAAGCCTCAGTCTTGGGTATTATAAAGCTTACCATGTCTTTTACTATCTAAAATAATAGGGACTAACGGACGACGTCAGTAACACTGGTGGTAGTGACACCAGATAAGTTACAATCAATCAGTCACCAAGACTATGGCAGTGATGTACAAGTTTTCTTAATGCTTTTTGTCTCTTGCATGAATGAATGCATTTTGATATAACTAAGCTCTTCCTATTTTTATTACAAAATATCCGAATTCCCAATATTCTTTCTCCATGAGATCCACTTTGCTGTTCTCAATTCATTTGCACACAAAACTGGCAGGCCCAGTAATGTACCTTGTTTGTGTGGCGGGAAACGGCATGGGACAGAATAAGTACCAAAAAGACAACTGATTGACAGCGAGATGTGAACAAATCATGAAAATTCGCCTGTTATAAACAAAGACTTACCCCTCAATTTCCACAAGAACGATTCATTAGGAATAAGTTCGGTTTGATACTCAAAAATTTCCTACAAATATTATGAAATAAATGGCTGCAAAATAGAACTATCGGGCTCTTGAGAATACGATTTTGTCATCATGATGACACTGTAAATAATATACATTGCAACTCACCTTACTTTATTATCTGAAGGGCTCTTAACTTGTGTACATCAATTTCCGCGTTAATTTTATAAGACGATTTAGCAATATCTAAGTAAACATCTTATTCCAACAAAAAGATAATTTTCAGATATAAAAACAATGTGACGTGACAACGTCAACATTTCGGATTGTAAACAATGCTATAGGTAAACAGAATAATACCTTAAAAACGGACTTGTATCAAGTGTGTGTCTTCATGAGAAGTTAAATATTTACAACCGTCAAGTACCTTCCTCTCCATCCTCCATTTTATATATTACAAAATATCATATTACTAAAATATCTGTTTTATTGACGCTTCTACTTCAGTTACATGTAAACTCGGTAAGTACCATGTATGAAACTTGAGATTCTCTCTCTCTCTCTCTCTCTCTCTCTCTCTCTCTCTCTCTCCACAGAATTCACGGTAATCTTCCCGACCATTTGTTTTTCTCCCTCATTTATTTCCCCCTAATATCTTACAATATCCTTTTCAGCGCGTTTCACACGAAGGGATTTCCTCCGCTTTTTTCTGTTTCTTTTAGTTTTTATTGTCGTCCCATGTCTTGCCTCCAATGACACGAATGCAAACCTGCAGATTCTCTCTCTCTCTCTTCCTCCTTATGTCACCTTTTTCCATTCGTTTTCCCCTTCCCCGTCATCGCTTTTTTCGTCTGCACCGAGAATGGATCAATTTGTCGCATGCAGATGGTCGATTCCCTTTCATGCTGGGGCCCCTGTTCTTCTCTTCTTTCTCTTCCCTTCTATTTCGCTTTCACTTTCTCTTACTTTCGTTTCGTTTCCTTCCACTCTTTTACCATTGTTTCCCCCTACTTTTCACTTCCTTTGCTTCTTCTGTTTATTTTAGTCTATTTCTTTATTTCCTATTTTATTGTAAAATTTTTTATTTGTGTCCGTTTACTCACCATTTCTGCCATTATTTGCCATCAATATCTAATATGACCCTTTTCCCTTATTTACCCTTATTCTACTAATTTATTTCCCCTTTACCCATATCTCCATTACCCAAAACTAAGCACTTTCCTCTTTCTCATTTGACCTTTTCCTGGAGTAAACTTTCCCTAATTTTCTCTTATTTCATTACCTTATTTCTCCATTCTACCTATACTCCTCTTACCCCAAAACTAACCACTATCCCCTTTTCCATTTGACCCTATCGTCAATTAGCTTTCCCCCAATTTCCTCATATTCCATTAATCTTGCCTGGTTTTCATTTCTCTTTCCTCAAGTAAGCTTTCCATTATTTTCCATTTTTTCATTACCTTCTTTTTTTTTTTTTGTTCTACCCATATCCGTCCTATCCAAAACTGACCTCTTTCTCAATTGATATTTTCGTCAAATCAACTTTTCCCTAATTTCCCCTCAATCCATTGCCTTATTGGCCTGATACACGTATCTCCCTTACCCAAAACTGACCTCTTTCCTACTTCCCATTTTCGTTTTAAAAAATCTCTTATTTTCCTTTCTTCCATTATCTTATTTCGCCCTCAGCTCACATTTCCCTTATCCAAAACTAACCACTTTCCCTTTCGTCAAGTCAACTCTTCCTTGATTTCCCCTTCATCCATTATCTTATTTCCCCCTCTATCCATATCCCCTTAACCCAAATCTGACCTCTTTCCCCTTTCCCATACCCGTCCTGGGCCAATTTATTCCCCATCTCGCCCTTCCTTCCTCACGGCCGTTCCTTGGCTCTCGACGACAAACCTCCAGTGTCGCAACACCGATTTGTCGGTCCACAAAGCAGATTATTACAAAACAGTGACTTTCCTCAGTAAGGGAGTTTAAGGAGTCTACATCTCTACTGTACGTATACAAAGGGGGATCATAAATTTGTATGTCAAAAAGCCCGTCAGGGAGATCATGGTGCCTTTATCTCTCTTTCTCATTGAATGTATATCAAGGTGGATTATGAATACGCATATACTCAACAAGCTATTTGAAAAATTTGCTATTTTTTCACATTTGCTTTACGATGCTGAGTAACCGTTACATGACGAACATCAAAGATAAGACTGAATTTGTATGTCAGACAGCCTTAGTAACGTGAATTTAAGGCATCTCTCGATCCTTATCAACTGAATGTATACAATGGTTGATTTATGAACATGTATTCTGATGCTGAGAAACTGCTATATCATGATCATCAAAGATACGACTGAATTTGTATGTCGAACACTAAATTTACAATCATTACAAACAGAAGGAAAAATAGCAAAATGAGAGAGAGAGATTCTGTGAAAAGAAATTGTGCGATTTACAAAATATCCTCCGTATAGTCCTGGAGTTACTCATCCCGAACGAAGAGAAAATAATCGACACACGAATGATATTTATGGCTTGCCCGCAACGTATTAGTAAGTAGTAGTAGTGGTAGTAGTAGTAACCCCCAAAAACGCAATGAACAGAACAGAACTTAAGTAACACAAATCGATAAACAGACGAATAAATCCAATACAAATTCTATTAACTTGAATTAAATTTTTAAGGAAACCCACATAATATGAAGGAATAGGCGTGACGTTTTATTTATCTGTTTATTTGTCTAATCAATTGACACCGTACTCTTTACTGCAGGTTCAAAATAAGGTCACATCGCTTTTTAAAAAATCCTCTTGAGAATTTATCGCTATTGTATTTCACAGCGTTAACAATTTGTTTTGCATGGAAGTTTTGCAGATTTATTTTCAAGATATACAGTACTAATATTTGACTGTGAATATTCGTCCATCATTTCCTTCATACCCCTATTTTCAAAGTAAACATATCGGGAGAAATGCTAACGATGAAACAGATTCAAATGAATGGAGCGAGATTTATAATACCGTTTGACGTTTGGGACTAAACCGTCTTCGTAAAATTGACATATGATTCTGTGATCTCCGAACAAAATCAATCAATAAAACCACTTTCTTGCTTGCTCTCTGTATCTTACTGCAAAGTGCTTCCAATGTTCTGGAGAAAATAATAACCCAAGGTTAACGATAACAATAGGACTTTCTCGAGTCCAGGGTAAATGTTTGTTTACAAATATTAAAATAGAGGAAAAATCCACTAACGTTTCGGCAGAGCTAATTTTTTTCCATAGAATGATCACAGACTTGAACAATTAAACAAAATTGATGCCAAACAGGGGGACAACTCAATTCAAAGTAAATAAGCACAAAAGAAAAAAAATAGAGTAATCAATTCAACAGATTTTACTTCAATGGAGGGCGGCAGATTTATATCTTTGTAGTAACAGGAAAGAATGGTATTAATTCCACTTTGGAAATTTCACTCCCCGATCATGGTCCTATTGTTTTGTCAATTTCGAAGTTCCCCTTTCGAAACTATTAAAGTTATTATATTTTAGGCCAAAATCCGGAAAATAATGAGATCATAAGCAATAAACATGTCAATCCAAAGAAATAATGGTGACCGTAATGCCTTGCAATAAATCAAATGTGGGAAACGTGTGTAGAGACTAGAAAACTGCAATAACAATTACAATTACACAACAATACAATGCTCACGTAAAATCCATATGAAAACAAAAACAATAAAAGAACAATCGTTAATAAAATTGAAGACGAGGAAAAAATAGGATTGGAGACTAAAATTACAATATACTTTCTGCATATTTCTTTCCTTATATTAGAGTAGAATAATAAAGAGGAAACAGTATCAAACTTCAGTTTTTAAATAGTGTTTAAATTTAAACGCCACATTTAAAAACACATTACAATATAAAAAGTAATGTTTAAAATTGCCAATTCTACAAATTTAAAGGGCATCTACACAGCAACACCTACATTAATTTAAAGTTACGTGAAATTATAACAAAATATTTATAATTGTCATCGTGTGTTTTAGAGAGAGAGAGAGAGAGAGAGAGGAGAGAGAGAGAGAGAACGGATGTTCCCCACGCTCAAATGTCACACCCTGCCTTTCCTAAATCTATCCATCAACTTCTCCATTTTCAATATAGGTCTTGTCTCCCAAAACAGTTGGTCTCTCTCTCTCTCTCTCTCTCTCTCTCTCTCTCTCCCTTCAAAATATACTTTCTCTTGTATGTATGTGTATAAACACACTAACTATATATATATATATATATATATATATATATATATATACACCACACACACACACACATCTATATATATATATATATATATATATATATATATAATATATATATATATATGCCTCCTGATTAAACGAGCAAAAAATCTGCACAAGTTCAGATGTCGAGAGTTAATATTCACTGTACTTGAAAAAATATAAAAACCCCTCCTGTATAATCCGTGCTCAATGAAACAAATATGACTTTTATGATTAATAACGCTGGGTCAGTCTGCATTTAATCAGCACGGAAAATCACAGTGGAAAACATAAGAGAAAAACACAGGGATATTACCGTGTGTTTGTCAAACTCTATGAATAACAATACATGAATGAATATCGATAAACATACACAAATGTATATTCTTGAAAATTAAAGCTGTGTAAACAAAACTTGGGTCTTGGTCATTATTTGTCATTTTTATTTTTTATTTTCTTCTTCAAATCAATGTTGATAAAAAGAATCCCGTAAAACATACACATATACAAATATACAAGAGGAGGATTAACAGGATAGTCGACAAGAAAAGGAGAGAAAGTAAGAAGGAATATAAAACCAAGGGGGGGGGGGTGAGCAAGAAGTTTAAGGAGAATACGAAGCTGTTCTACAAGAAAGTAAATACGGGGAGAAAGATAAATGAACAATGGATCCACTGGCGTAAAAGACTTAAGTAAAAGAGATGCTGGGAAGGTAAGAGAGAGAGAGAGTAATTACAGAGAGAAAAAAAATGAACAATGGATCACTGCGTAAAAGACTTAAGTAAAAGATATGCTGGCAAAAGTGAATGCAGTCTTTCGTCGATGGTAAGATTATTGTCAAGATATCAAATATAGAGGTATGTACCATTGGTATTAATGTTAGTAAAAGTGAAACGATGGTTTAATGTTGCGAGATGTTTGGTCTGGTGAATAGAATGAAGGATGGAAGTCAGGTGTTAAGATGTGTTAGAAAGTAATGGGTTATTTAATATCCAGTTCGTTTGGAGGAAGGTCAAAAGCGTGTGTAAGAGGAGGTTCGATGGGTTGCTGATGAGCCTCTGCGTAGGTGGATAAAGCAGGTATTGTTATGGATGTTTTCCTGTTTATTTGTTTGTTTGTATGGTGTTTTAACGTTGCATAGAACCAGTGGTTATTCAGCAACGGGACCAACGGCTTTACGTGACTTCCGAACCACGTCGAGAGTGAACTTCTATCACCAGAAATACACATCTCTGACCCCTCAATGGAATGCCCGAGAATCGAACTCGCGGCCACCGAGGTGGCAGGCCAAGACCAAACCTATCATGCCACTGAGGCGCTCCGGAAGTTTTCTGCACATAGAATTCATTACAGACTTATCTTACAGAGTATGAATGAGGTACTAACTGTTGGCTTTCATTCGCTGAAACCACACTCCGGTTAGGGGGAATTTTTTTTTTTTTTTTTTTTTTTTTTTTTTTTTTTTTTTTTTTTTTTTTTTTTTTTTTTTTTTTTTTTTTTTTTTTTAAGAATAAATCTTATCCATCAACATTCATATCAACAAAGTGAAGATGATCGTACCTTCATCATCATCCTATAAACACAAATAGCAAAAAAAAAAAAAAAAAATGTAACATCTCCCTGCTTGAGAACAACTAAGAAAACGCCACAGTTTTGATGAATATCAAAATGATCATCTGAGAGTGTTTGGACTGAACACAAGACCTCTTCGTATCAGGTACGTTATCATTAATTTCTAGTCTGTTTTTATTGATTTTTGTGGGTATCCTGCATACCAATATTAAATATCGTTCTCTCAATTTATCTTTATTGTTCCTCCATTGAATAACATTATGCAAATATTGCCTTTGGTGAAATTCGGTATTTAAAAGAAAATATCTTATTTAATATCTTTACAGTCATCCGATTTACCGATTATATCTTATACACTCCTATTTCAATTTAAAACTTTACTTTTTATTTCTCTCACTTCATCTAGCCTCCATGCTAATCAGATCATACTAAGGTCTTTATATCCACTAAATCATTTATATCATCATTGCTTTCACAAAAATCTTGTCTATGCATTTCATATCTTTTCGCTCGCATTATGCAAATCACATCATTCTTATCTACCTATCACCTGTTTGTCACCGTAACAATTAAATCCAATTAGATAAACTGGCACCTGCAGCGTCCTACGCGCCGTCGTTGTCACAATTAATTTAATGGGAACGAGAATTAAGCGAGGAATTTTAATTAAACGAACGAAAGTAAATCTAATGTGCCCTTGAATTTGGCTTTTTTTTTACCTCAATAAATCGAAACGGCATGTCTACCACAAGGGCTGTCATTTAGGTTATTGATTAACTTGCTGTGCAGATGAGAGGCTGCCTTGATTGTATGTGAAGAATATGAACATACATCATTAATACGTATATATATATATAAGTTTATATTAATAATAATAATATAACTATATATTATAATTAATAATTAATATATATATGTAATTAATTCATACTACTACATTATATACTATCTATATATATAATATATATATACATTATATAATATATATATATATGTATAGGTATATATATAATAATATATTATAATATATATATATATATATATATTGTAAATATTATATATAGTATATATACATATACATGTACATATATATACATATATACATATATGTACATATATATAACCGTACATACATATGTGGACAGGAGAATGGTAAAATGGTTTTGCCTTTCTACTGTGCCTTAAAAGCATGTTTTAATAAAACCAATAAATAAAAAAGGAATAAATAACTTTAAACAAAGGATTACTTTCCAGACACACACACACAAATATATAATATATATATATATATAATATATATATATATATAATAATATATATATATATGTAATATATATTATAGAAAGTAATTTTTGTTTAAAGTTATTCATTACTTTATTATTTATTGGTTTTTTTAAAACATGTTTTAAGGCAGACAGTAGAAAGGCAAAACCATTTTACCATTCTCCTGTCCACATTAAAACGTGTCGCACTACCATCCATTATTAGTCAAGAAAGGGGGAAAAATAATTCTTTCACCTACACTACAGTTTTACTAATTCATCTATATATTACGATATTTTTTTAAATTCTTCTTTTGCCACATACACAACGCAAATTATTTACTCTAACTTTTTAAAATTAGCTCTCATTCAACATCCTAACTTTACTCCGATTCATAATAAGAATTGACTCAACAATGCCTTCATATATTCTAACTCTGGGTCCCATAGACACTATGTGTCCTCCCTATCTTTTGCACACGCCCTGTTACTCTCATCGCTTCACCTATTCAGTCCTTTCCCAACCCTGGTGTCGCCAAGCACTCACAAGACAACATAAAAAGAAGTAAAAAAAAAAAAAAAAAGAATCCCTATTATGAGATATCTTCAGCATATTCTATATTCCTGTTTCCATAATTAAAGGGTATAGAGTATAACTTTGTCTACTTTTTTTTTCAGCCTTGCAGCACCTCTTACAAGAAAATTATACTTGTTCTTTCCTTTAGAGCCTACAGTCATCATATGGTAACTTGCAACACATACATTACCTAGTTTAAACAGCATGAAATCAGTGAGGTCGTGGTTATAGCAGGAGGAGCATGATTGGGGTCACCTACTATAAAGGTTTGAAACACTTTTTTCCTTTTCTAAGGGAAATACCTCTTCTCTCATCCAACCGTCACCTGAAATATTTGTTCTTAAATACTGTACGTATATACTTCCAGTCTTTCCGATTTACCCTCGTAACCTTAATCTTGCTGATTTTTCTGTCGAACTCCTCCTCCCAAACACTTTCTATAGCCCTTACAGCTCTTCTCCAACACTTTCAATAGTCCTTACAGTTCCTTTCCAACATTTTCAATAGCCCCTACAGTTCCTCTCCAACACTTTCAATAGCCCCTTCAGATCCTTTCAAACACTTTCAATAGCCCGTACAAATTCTCTCAAAAACTTTCAATAGCCCTACACTTTATCTCAAGCACTGTCAATAGACCCTACAGTTCCTCTCACTTTCAATAGACTGTTCAATTTCTCTGAAACACTTTCAATACACACTACAGTTCCTCCCCGACACTTTTAATAGCCTCTACAGTTCCTCTCAAACGCTTTGAATGTCCGCTACAATTCTTCTCCAACGCTTTCAATAGCCCCTACAGTTCCTCTCCAACACTTTCAGTAGCCCCTTCAGGTTCTCTCCAGCGCTTACAATAGCCCCTACAGTTCACCTCAAACACTTTCAATACCCCCTACATTTCCTCTAAAACGCTTTCAATAGCCCCTAGAATTTTCGTGTCTATGTCCAATCAGTTACGTATTAGCAGCAAATCTCAACTATATACAACCCATATCCTCTTTCGTAACTTTGTACGCATAATGACTTAGCAGTCATTAATCATTATAAGCATATCTTTATCTAACGAAAAGTTTAAACGTAACTTAATTTGCTTACTCCTGCAATTTAGCCTTATCGTTATACCGCTGTGCTCTCTCTCTCTCTCTCTCTCTCTCTCTCTCTCATCAACAGTTGTTACTTCCCTGTTTCGCCTATGCTTCCCTATATCTCATATTCCATAGTCTCTTACAGTTCTCTCTATACTTTCAGCATTTCACAATTCTTCCTATTGAATTCTATATTTATAGGACAGTAGGAAAGACAGCACTGGCATTTCGGAAGAAGTTAGGCATTCCATCTGTTTCATCTCCTCCTCCTCCTCCTACTCCTCAGCTGTCTCACCTGTCACTCTACACAATTACCTACTCGTGAGTAGACCTTTTGTCTTCCCAAAGTCTCTGTCAGTCTACTTTGCTACCCTTCTGGAAGTTTGTTCTGGTTTGGAAGAAAGAGAGAGAGAGAGAGAGAGAGAGAGAGAGAGAGATACTACCAATTCAGTATACAGCATTTCACAAGATGCCATCGTTAATGAAATAATACATGAGTAGAATAAAATATGATTCAGAATTCCGGCCAAAAGACAAGCGCTGGGACCTGTGAGGCCATTCAGCTCTGAAACTGAGATTGAGAGTATAGGAGGTCTGAAAGGTGTACCAGGAGGAAAATCTCGTAGTTATTTGAATCAATGGTTAAGAGAGGGTGGGAAGTAAAATGAAAGAAAGAACTTAAGAACAGAGGTCCAGTAATAGGAATGAAGAGGGGTTGCAGCTAGGAGACCCAGGGACGCTTCAAAGAACCTTAAGTAATGTCTACAGTGCACCACATGAGGTTTACTGACAGCAGCATCGCCCAATGGGGAATATATGAATAAATAAACAAATAAGTAATGGCAAGCGCATAAAATTGCTTAAAACCTTCACCTACCCCAACTTCATCAATAAAATTATGACAGCGCACCTTCAAATCTTTCGGACGGACGTGTAAAAACACTAAGGTACAGACACAGTAATTTGTTGTATCCCGCAGGCCACTTCGAGGTGCCCATGATAATAAAAATAACTAGTATATACATGCAGACATACACAAGTTATATATATATATATATATATATATATATATATATATATATATATATATATATAGATATATATATATATATATATATATATATATATATATATATATATATATATATATATATATATATATATATATATATATATATCTATATATATATATATAATATAATATAATATATATATCTATCTATATATATATATATACTATATATATATATATAGGTATATATATATTTATATCTATATATATATATATATATATATATATATATATATCTATATATATATATATATATATATATATATCTTTATCAAATAAAAGATTTTTTTGCCACGAAGGAAAAAATGAAAAAGCGAGATAGCCGAGTACTTTCGGTCCTATTCGGACCCTTAACTTTATAATATAATACTTAAAAGCTAGTAAACACAAAAGTCAATAAATAATATATGTCGGTGCAATAAATGAGGTAAACACGACTTGCCAATTGAAGAAGCCTTCTCTAGAGCGGATTAAACAAGACAAAATTAAAACCAAATCAAGAAAAACTTCTCACCATCAATCACAACCAAGCATAATCTCATAAAGAACAAGAAAGCAACCAAGGAACAAAATAATTAAAACCTTCGCAAAAACAACAATACAGGCATAACAAGGAAAAAACAAAACATTTCAAACAAAGCCTTCGCAATAACAAAAAAATCTAACAATGAAAATAATGAATAAACAACAACTAAAACAAAACCTTCCCAAAACAAAATAAGTAACAGATAAAACATAAAACCAATAATTAAAAACAAAGCTTCCCAAAACAAAAACAAAAAACTAACAAGGAAAACCAAAAAACTAAAACCTTCCCAAAGCAATAAACCTTAAAACAAAACCTTCCCAACAACCAAAAATCCTATCAAGGAAAAACAAAATTGTAATAAAAACATTCCCCCCAAAAAACCCAACAAGCAAAATGAAAAAAAAAATATATATAAACAAACCTTCCCCCCCCAACCCCCCCCCCCCCAAAAGAAAAAAAAAAAAAAAAAAAAAAAAAAAAAAAAACGCGAGTTTTGTCGCTACCTGACTGCAGTGGAAGGCGCGCCGACGCCCAGCCTGCGCTCAGCATCTCAAAATAGGATTTACCTGTAAATGAAGAGAATGGAATTAGCATAGTAATTAGCCGTAGGGACGCGCTTACAAAGCTATCTTGGGGAGAGTATTCATAAAGATATAAAAGAAAAAAAACAAGAGAGATGGCACGATAGAGGTACGGACGGCACGGCAGCTTTGCATACTTTAAAAGGCATTATATAACTTAATTTCTTTGAGCTTTATGTTCCATTTTATTTTGTGCTTCTTTTTTTATCATGGATTTATCGTTTTTATGTCCCATGTTTTTTCTCCGTTTTTCAAATAATTTGCTTCTGAAACAGGATACAGTTTTCATTGGTTACAAAAAATTATTATACCATTTGAAGTATTTTTTTTACATGCTTCCAGTTTTATATTCTTTTACAAGTTCATTTTTAATATTCTTTTAGAAGGGAAGGCAAACCTTTTCATCATAGCAACTATCTTCAAAGTTATAATTTCTTCATATTTCATTATTTACAAGACATAACTCGATATACAGATTTATTTTCTATCCCATTCTATATTCTTCAAGATTTTCTGCCTTACATTTTACATCATTTTTCTTTAACAAATATGTCCTTCATATTCTATTTAACAACATCAAGCAGAAACTGGTAACAATAGCTTTCCGACTTGAATAACACGAATATATCTTCTCAAATTTCCAAAATCATGAAATTAGTGTCTTGCTTACATATCGCTCTATATAGACTCCCGAATTTATATATATATATATATATATATATATATATATATATATATATATATATATATATATATATATATATATATATATATATATATATATATATATATATATATTATATATATATATATATATATATAATTCTAACTTAAGCATAGGAGGCCACCGTTCACATCCTCCTTTTCCATTGAAAGTAAAGCCATTAAGGAGACCGACTCCCATATTTATCCAACCAATATTATCTTCTTTTGTACTTCAAGGAGAGTCGCCGATTTGAAGCAACATCTAAATACGATCGGACATTCGATTGTTTACCTTCCTGGCAGGGAAATCGCCTGTACAAGCTGTAAGGACAATAAATGGGATTATTTTAACAATGTGTGGGTAGGCCACGTAAAGATAATTGTATTGTTGAAGTCTCTTTATGTTTCTGGAGGAAAATCAGTTGGTTTCCATATGGGGGAAAGGTTAAGGAGACGAGGGAGTTTCAAACTTTTGTGTATATGTATGTATATATATATATATATATATATATATATATATATATATATATATATATATATATATATATATATATATATATATATATATATATATATTATATATATATATATATATAACACGTGTTTATTTATTTATATAAACACATACAAAACTTCAATCACGGAACGTGCCATATATAAATAGACTTTATGGCTGTGATGAACGTATATATATCATATATATATCAATATATATATATATATATATATATATATATATATATATATATAATATTAATAGATACTGCAGCTCATTTCCAAAGAAAATAACAATGCCTTTCCATACATCTGCAAGCTAGAATCAGTATTATTTTCTTAACCATAAGAGGCGTGACATATTCAACTGGTCGATATCATCACAGCAAAACATCCCTCAAGTTTTTAATGGTCAAATAAAAAATAAAAAAAAATAAAAAAAGATATTAGGATAACCTCTCCCAGCCGGACCCCTCTTACTCAAAGCCCATTCACTCCAACCCCGCCCTTTCCCCCCTTCCCCTCCTTCCCCATTGAAATCGGCTTCTTTTCCTAAATGGGAGAATCACCAAACCACTGCTGTTTTTTTTTTCTTTTATGAAATCTCTTGTTAATCGCTCTAAACGATCAAGGATAAGAGGGAGAGAGAAAACAAAATGAGAATTCACTCCCTTCTCCCTCCCATTCCCCCTCCCTCCTGTCTTAACTAGACTTCAGTAGTTCTCTATCCCTCACCCTATCCCTTTCCTAAATCCTTCTCCCCCCTCCCTCACTAAATCTTCTAACCCTTCCCCCCTACATAAACACACAACACTCCCCTCCCACCTAACCCCCAACACCACCCTTCAACATATAGTCCCTCTTTGATCCCAAAACCACTTCACAGCCGACTCCTGTCCATGGCCAATTCGCAGTTTTATAGCTTCTCTCTCTCTCTCTCTCTCCTCGCTACCCTTCCCCGTCTCTCTTTTTTTACTTCCATTGACATACGCTTCTTTTTGAATTCAGAGATAAAGTTCATTGAGAGAGAGAGAGAGAGAGAGAGAGAGAGAGAGAGAGTCCTTTGAGTTTTCTTGCACATGAACATTTTGTGCTCGAGGAGTCCTTTAGGGGTCAATTGGGATATTACAGAGAGAGAGAGAGAGAGAGAGAGAGAGAGAGAGAGAGAAGAGAGATGTTATGTTAAAACTGAACCGAAATTAATTTGCGCTTTAATATAGCCATTTATAAAACGAGATTATTTGATGCTTAACGGGCATAAACACACACACACGAGAGAGAGAGAGAGAGAGAGAGAGAGAGAGAGAGAGAGAGAGAGAGAGAATGTTATTTAAAAATCTAACAGAACAAAAAACAGGTATCGGATTATTCGTTGCTTATAACCATTTTAATTAAGGGATTATTTGAGGTTAAAACGGAGAGAGAGAGAGAGAGAGAGAGAGAGAGAGAGAGTTGGCCCTTTTCTCTCCCTAAATTCTCCGTAACGCGTTACTTACAATTATTACTGTTACTTCTCCGGAACGCGTGTTACTTACAACTCTTACTGTTACTTCTCCGGAATGCCTGTTATTTACGGCTAGTACTGTTACTTATCCGGAACGCGTTACTTACAACGCTTACTGTTACTTCTCCGGAACGCATTACTTACAATTTTACTGTTACTTCTCCGGAGGCCTGTTATTTACGACTAATACTGTTACTTCTCCAGAACGCGTTACTTACGACTTACTGTTACTTCTCAGGAACGCGTTACTTAGGATTCTTACTGTTACTTCTCTGGAACGCCTGTTACTTGGGATTCTTTCTGTTACTTCACCGGAATGCCTGTTATTTACGACTATTACTGTTACTTACCCGGAACGCGTTACTTACAACTCTTACTGTTACTTCTCCGGAATGCGTTACTTACAACTCTTACTGTTACTTCTCCGGAATGCCTGTTATTTACGACTAATACAGTTACTTCTCCAGAACGCGTTACTTACGACTCTTACTGTTACTTCTCCGGAACGCGTTTCTTACGATTCTTACTGTTACTTCTCCGGAACGCGTTACTTACAACTCTTACTGTTACTTCTCCGGAACGCGTTACTTACAACTCTTACTGTTACTTCTCCGGAACGCGTTACTTAAGACTTACTGTTACTTCTCCGGAATGCCTGTTATTTACGACTAATACTGTTGCTTCTCCAGAACGCGTGTTATTTACGATTCTTACTGTTACTTCTTCGGAATGCCTGTTATTTGAGATTCTTACCGTTACTTCACTGGAATGCCTGTTATTTACGACTATTACTGTTAATTCTCCGGAAAGCGTTACTTAGGACTCTTACTGTTACTTCTCCGGAAAGCCTTACTTACGACTCTTACTGTTACTTCTCCGGAAAGCGTTACTTACGACTATTACTGTTACTTCTCCGGAAAGCGTTACTTACGACTCTTACTGTTACTTCTCCGGAACGCCTGGTATTCACGACTATTAATGTTTCTTCTCATTAAAATGAAATGTGTGTACATAGAATCCCTTATTCCGATAAACAAAAGAAATTTACGTATATTCCCATTACATAAAAGACGATCAATATACGTTGAATATCAATCAATATACATGTACTGGCTCGCAAAAAAAAGGGGGGGAGGAAAATAAAAGAATGGAGGAAGAGATCCAAACGGATAATCGTCAGCTGAAGAAAAAAATATTTATAGACAGTTAAGGCAACTGCCAAGAATACTTGGCGACCTTCAGTGTCAGCATGCAATCAGAACTTTGCCTCGGAGTACGCCCTTCAAGATGATAGTACTACTCAATGTCACTATGGCTTTAGCATAACTTTGCCTAATTAATCCAACTTAGCTGGAAGTAATTTCAGGGCTGTCGCCTTACCTCTGCCTTAACAAAACTCCTTGAGATTTTAAGTTTCCTTTTCTTTATTTTTTTTTAAACTAACGGTAAATAGTTGCTACCGATGTCACTATAGCTAATGACAACTGACGACGGCTTATATTAATTCATGGTTTATCAATTATATCAGCTGCGGATGTATACCGCCACTTACAAAACAGGTTTGATAAGTCTTATATCCTCGTATATAGAAGAATTAAATTGGCACGACGTGTCTACAAGAAATTCCTGCTCGTAATTTCTTATACCCTTCCGGATTTATGCTAAAACAATGTTTCACAAATACGTCTAACTACATCGGTAATTGCTTTATACAATCAGCTGCAAGACGACGGCAGGTTAACTAAAAGCTTGTAAGAATATTTAGTTAAATGGAACACATACATATGGTACATGAATGAGAATCTTTTTAATAAAGAAAAAACTCGAAGTAGGCAATGGAGGTTTGTAACTGTTCGTGCAGTTTTGGAAGAAAAACGTCCAGTACACAGATCAGGTTTTCACTCTGAGGATTAACATGTCATAATTCTATACAAATTTGAAGACGGAAGTCTGCAAGAGAACGTCACACGACTTTTTAACGAGGTGCTCTTGATTGAAGAATTCAATTAACGGCATAAAATTAAAAAAACACACGTATTACTTAAAAAAAAAACTATAAGTTTAAGAATATTTTCATAATAATGAATAACAAATGTATAAATTGTATGTGACAGCTAACACATGTATGCCCGTATCCACTCTTGTTTATATTATATATATATATATATATCTTTATATTATATATATATCTATATATATTATATATCTATACATATATATATATTATATATAATAATAATATGTCACACACATATATATATATATATATATTATATATATATATATATTACATACATATGCGAGTGTGTGTATGATCGAGATAAAAGGACAGACAAACACAGGGATATAAAGACAGATAGATCCTTGACAAAAAGAAAAAATCTTACATCCTCCAAACTATCCTTGAGCCCTCAGTAAGAAGAAAAAAACCAACAGCCTAAGTAAAAGAAAGGAACAGAAATAGACCATCCGCCCTTCCCCAAACGCGAGGTTAAAAAAAAGGGGGCTCATTAATAATATCTGTCGCCATACAAAGTAGAAACACTTAATCAATAGAGGCAAAAAGAGGTGGTAGGGTGTAAGAAGGGGAACCTCCTCGTGAACCTCCCAAACCCCCCATAATGGAAAGTTGTTGATGAGAGGTGATGGCAAATAAATGAAACCAACCCTTAACTATGTGGGGACCGAATTGGGGAACGATGGGTAAACTATATTCCGTTCCGCAAGCGATCAAGCTCCTTGGGGAATACGATAATATCCATTTATTTGGTATTTACTGTAATAAGACGGTCATTGGGAGGAGGGGCGGGGGGGAGTATCACAGGGGAGCATTACTCCAGGAAAAAAAATTCCTCTCATTACGGGGATTACAAGTGAGGAAAGAGCATGAATAAATCCGCCTCCCCAACTTAGTCCAAACAACGAGGAAAAAATTGGAGGAAAGAACACTTACATATCCCCTCGAAGAAAGTGGAATGACGGTGGGGAGTGGATGGGATTACAGCCCCACTCCCTTCCCCAATCGATAGGGATGCGGGGAGGCATATGGTTGTAACCATTCGCTCGGTAGTAATAGAGCGACAGGCTAATAGCTATTTACAGCTGTTAATGTGACTGTAATGGCAGCGCTGGAGAGGGTCACGCTGACAATTATTTCCTTTAATAAATTTCCCGTAATGGAATCGATAATTAGAAAAGAAATTCGGATGGGGGAAGTCGCAAAGAGAGAGAGAGAGAGAGAGAGAGAGAGAGAGAGAGAGAGAGAGAGTCAGCTTCAGAAGGACTAAGCGTGACTATTTCGTAAAACACAAACACAGGCATAAAAATTTCATATCATGCCATAATGCATGTGCAAACAAAAATAGATAAATGACATTCATTTACGAAAGTAATTGGCACCGTTTACATATAATATTTTCCTTGCAATAAAATCAACTAACAGGAAAATCATTCTTTACAATGCGTCTCACACCAATGTACTTAAGCAGTAGTACATTATTTCTTTCACGAGATCACACACACAAACAGATCAACTAATATTTTCCTGATCACTCTAAACACATCACTAACCTTCGGAGCTTCCAAGTCAAATCCAGATTATCAAATTCACGAATCAATTGCACTCACTGAACCTTCGGGGTCACTGATATCCTACAGAAGGCGTTAGAGACTTGGCAAGCTAAGCTACACCAGCCGTTGGAAACCGCGAGGCAGGTGTACGAAACCACTTAGGCGAAAGCACTCGGTCTTCGGGCATTACTGAACGGCCTTCGAATATACACGACTGGCCTCCGCTTCCTTGCCAGCCCTATTGGCTACATACTCTCGAGCCCTCCACCCTCCCTCTCCCCCTCCTCCCCAACCACCACCCTTCAGCTAGCGCTAATCAGTTGCCTTCATATTCCCTCACCAGTCATTAGAGAAAACTGGCTCCACCCTGCTCAACAAGCGTTACGGCCCTTTAAACTACTGGTGTTAAACGTGTTATAAACCATTGCCCGGCTATTGTTAGCTCTGGTTGATAAAGTTACATCGAGCAACGAGATTTCGGGGGTTATTAGAGCAAGATTACTGGAGAGGGGGATGTGCGAACTTTTTTTTTCTTTTTTCAGTTTTCCCAAGAAATAGTTTTTTGTCCGTCTGTCTAGTTCTGCCATCTTGCGTCCCGCTGTTGGGTCGTTATTTTACCCGTACGTGTGTGTGTGTGTGCGCGCGCGCTACTCTTTCAGGTAAATTTTCTGCAAAGCAAATATTCATACTTACAGTTTTGTAGGGATGAGTTTTGTCAAATCTCTTCGCTACTTACTTCTTCTGCCTATATTTGTACATATCTCCTAATCGAATCGTCTGCAGTTAGTTTGTTTGTATGGTGCTTTTACGTTGCATGGAACCTGTGGTTATTCAGCAACGGGACCAACGGCTTTACGTGACTTCCGAACCTCGTCGAGAGTGAACTTCTATCACCAGAAATACACATCTCTCACTCCTCAATGGAATGGCCGAGAATCGAACCCGCGACCACTGAGGTGGGACGCAAACACCATACCAACCACACCACACAGGTGGCTCAAGTAAGTTTCAGCAACATGGCTACATTATCAAATTGATCTAAATTTTGTCTGAATGTGTCCTGGTCATTTTTCCAAAACCAACATGTGTTTGTAATGTGCAACTAATGAGTTTATTTATATATTTTTTTCTATCACGTTTCCTTTAATTAATAAGAATTTAGCCAAGACAAGTCTACCCGTCCAATGACAATTCCTTGTGGACTTTCATCACAATCTGCCCACGCTAACCCATGCACATTCATCACGCGAACAAAATGAAGGAAAACAATTAATACCAAAAATAGACACTAATGACAATTAATTAAGCAGCTTTTAAAGTCATCCAATAGAAATATCTCGTTGTTAGATCTATCAACTGTGGCACCACCGCCTACTGCAGTGCCCGGATTCATTTGGCGGGCACGAAACGCCCTTATTGTTCAGGGTTACACTTATAAATTGGCCTTATCCTTCCGCAAATCCACAGTCTGCATGCATTATACCCCGGGAGAGTTCCTGACTCCTATCTTTATTCATTATCTTACATTCGCATCTGTCCATTAGCCCGCTCTGTTTGGGAACAGTGCGTGTAGCATTATCTTTAGGGATGTGCCCCTACTTGTTGCACTCTCATTCATATATACATACATACATATATATTTATATATATATATATATATATATATATATATATATATATATATAATATATATATATGTGTTAAAAATCAACTGATATTTCACAACTCTTTCTCTCTCTCTCTCTACTACAATTAACTGTTGAACTGTCAAAATACCGCCTAGTCTATCGCTTACTCTGGGTACGAATTTACCGCGCATGTGCGTGTGAAGCGGTGTAGTGTAGTATGTGCAATTTTAGGCCAAACAATAAATTCTTCCTCTCTACCTAACTTCTGACCTTATCCTCTCCTATATCTTTTCATTCCTTCTTTACCTCGACTTCAGAACCGGAGAGAACAGACCCAAGAAAAATAATTCCTGACTGGATTTTATACAAGTTAATGCTAATGCCATTAGAACTTCAGCACATAAATCTAATTCGCGGTTTAACTTTTCCTCTCCCGAGCATACTGCATTATTCCTTGTATACCTTAATGGACGACAACAATTTTCCTTTATCAGGAAGTATGTGTACACTACACACACAGCCAGCAGAAATCGCAAAAAAAAAAAAAAAAAAAAAAAAAAAAAAAAAAATCGGAAAATAATACATGCACACCTTCCCACCTGCCTACATTCATACATCATACATATATATATATATATATATATATATATATGTATGTATGTATGTATGTGATATATATATATATAAATATATATATATATATATATATATATATATATATACTTAAAAATACCCGAAAAAAACAGCGCCCCGCATAAATACTTCTCCCCAGGATGATGTCACCCTGGCCCCATGACCCAAGACAGTCTCACTGTTTACATTACGATCATCTTCCATTTTCCAGGAGAGAGAGAGAGAGAGAGAGAGAGAGAGAGAGAGAGAGAGAGAGAGAGAATTTGTGACTCAGGGTACCATAATAGTATGGGGAAGTTGTACCATAATTGTATGGGGAAGTTACATTGAGTAATAATGATGAGCAGACAATGGTTTTGTGAGCCGGAGATGGACTTGGGACATGCCATTAAACGAACATAAAGGAAATAGTATAATGGTTGGGTACACTGAAACTAGTGTTACATGGAACTAATTTGCATAGGCAAGGTTGACTGTATCTATGCAAAACTATGTATACATGCTATCGTATGTATACAACGCATCAATTCATCTATTTACCTATGCAAGCGTGTATACATAATATGTATTCACTAGCGTATTCATTCAGAATATATAAGTAAACTTGTGATACATGGAGCTAGAGTTCATAACGGTCAGGTGGCATGTATCTAGGTGAAAATATGTATATAAAATATTGTGTATACATTGTATCTATTCATTTAGATGCATATGTATGCGTGTATATATCATATGTTTTCATTTACATACTCGTACAGAAATAATAAGTACACACACACACTATATATATAATATATATTATATATATATATATATATGTTATTGTATATATATAAATATGTTTATATATCATATATATATATTATATATATATAAATATATATATATTTATATATATATATAATATATATAGAGAGAGAGAGAGAGAGAGAGAGAGAGAGAGAGAGATAGAGACGAGAGAGAGAGAGAGAGAGAAGAGAGAGGGTGGTGTGGTGGACTGGGAGATTATGAGGTTGTTCTTCACACATACCAGAGTGCAGCCTCCACCCACTTCGGCGATACCGCGAGAATAAATTTGGATGAGGTCTTGTACACACCTGGAATTTACCTGGCTGCTACGTATGTAGGTCCACACTAAGAAGAGGAGGAGGATGATGAAGTAGAGCCAGAAAAATAATTGTCGGGAGATAAAAGGAAAAAAATAAAGACTAATGAAAAAAGACAAAAGAAAAAAGAACTGGAGTACTGAGCTGAAGGGATGATGGAAGTGGGGCGGAACACGATAAAAAAAAAAGAGACTAGATTAAAAATATTTGAATAAAAGGAATAGAGGAAATAAAATAACATAAAATAAGAAGAATAAGGAAAAAATATTAGTAATAATCATAATGTCTCGACAACACAAACTAATCAACCTGAAAATAATAAAATAATACATGTATAACAGTGGAAGAATAATAAATGAACTTTTAACAAAAGGGTGAAATAACCTCACTTGTTGATACGACAAATTAATCCAAAATTACCACAAAGTTGGTAAACATGAAGTTCTGTCATTCATGTAACAACATAATCAATAACTGTAATTACAAAAATATTGGATTTATAGTTAAATAGAAATGAAAAATATGATGAATACAGCTATCCTTTTATTTTCAAATCATTTGATAAATATGAATGACAGGTATTATGACTAAGTTTTTCTTTAATTTGTAATAAATATAACAACTTCAAAGAATTCAAACGATAAAACAATAATAAAGGTAATTCATTCAGTTAATTACTGTGACTGACGTGAATATGAAGGCTGTAATTATTTAAACGCTTTCCCTCATATCAGTGGTCATGGTATCATTACTTCTGCCATTATCATATTCATATATAAAAATATCATTTTAGAGTTTGATGTTTTTCACCAAAGAAAGAGAAACATGTCTGAGAGAAAATTAAATAATAGCAGACTAGAAAATCATAAAAAACTAAATGAATTAATTTCAAATAGCAAATAATAAAAAAATTGGTAAATTAACATAGTATTTAAAATAAAAAGTAATAAAAAATAATCAACTGAGAAGTGCTAGGAAGAATCGAGCTTATAATTCTCATAGCTTAAACTTCCTTCAAATATGAGGATTTTCAGATGACCATTCGAAACGACTATTTTGCCACAAAATGAGCAGAAACAGATTCTGACACATAATCAGAATCTTGATACTGGATATATGAATAACGATCTCAAATACTGATAAAAGAACCAGATAAAATAAAGAGATCTATAAACATAATTAGGAAAAAGTATTGAATATTAACTAAACTTGAAATTAGTATTAAAATCAAAGATTTTTCCTCAAAATTATGCAAATCAGATTTTGAAACATAATCAGAATCACTGATGTTGGAGCTGGGACTAACAATCTCAAACACGGATATAAGACCAAGATAAAATAAAGAGATCTTTAGGCATAGAGAGAAAAAGGGGTTTTACTGAGTATCACCTAAAACGGGACCTTAAAAAAGTATTTGGGAGATAAAGGCTGTTTAAAACGTAAGCCTTGGAAATGAGTACAAAAGAATCTTTAAAAAAAATTGAAAAAACTTTATTCTTCTTATTTCGATCGCAAGACAAAGGCTATGGATAATGGTTTTCCTTTTAAAAGTTTATCGATTCGACACTGAGTTAAAGTGACAAGGAAATTCTGGTACTATCTAATTTGTGAATTTCAATAGAAAAACATAAAATTTATATTAAAATTTCAAGAAAAAGATTAAAGAAAATAATCAGGAAACTACCTCGGAAACATTTCCAAAGGCATACAATCTTTTTTGAAATTAAACCATACAAAATTTTGCGTCTAAAAAAATGCCTTTTGCTGAAAAGTGGTCATTCTCACCTTGGAGTAAAACCTGCAAGAGAGCCTAGAAGAATTTGGAAATTAATTCAAAATCTATTAAAAAATAACATGGCATTTGTCTCACAAATCTGTGCAATGAACAGCTGGCAATTAGTTTTAAGAAACTTCTCAAGGAAAACTTAAAATTCTGCCTTAAAAATCTATAAAAAAGAACATTAAAAATCTATAAAGCGGGATTTAAAACACCCTTGATATTTTACTGGGAAAATAAAAAATAATCCAGAATTGGCTCAGAAATGTTAACTAAAGATACAACACTTTGCTTAGGGAATTTCAAAAGAAAGACCATGAAAGTTCCCTTAGGAATTATATAAAAATAACATTCACTGCCTTGAAAAAAATCTTCGGAGGATACAAGAATACTATAAGCTGCAATTTACACAGAAAAACACTCAAATTGACCCAGATTTTAACTTAAGAAAAAAGGACACTAGTCTTAAAATTTGGGTCAAGACAAAACCTGAAATTCACCTTAAAATTCACGAAAGAAACAGTCTGAAATTTTACTTCAAATTCATAAGGAGACATCCTAGAGTTTCACTTAAAATCTATAAAGAAACAACCTGGAATTTACCTTAAAATGTATAAGAAAAGAACATGATGTTTGCTTAAAAGTTTATAAAGTATCAACATAAAATTTATCATGAAATTCATAAAGAAACAATCTGGAATTTCCGTTAAATTTCATAAACGAACAACCTAGAATTTACTTAAAATATAAAGAAACAACCTGGAATTTGCCTCGAAATTCATAAAGTTAAAATTTGCCTTAAAGTTTATAAAGGAGCAACCTGTTGTTTTTCTTAGAATATGCAAAGAAACAAACTAGAGTTTCCCTCTAAACTAATGAAGGAACAACCTGGAATTTCCTTTAAAATTTGTAAACGAACAACCCAAAATCTGCATTAAAATTCATAAAGGAACAACCTGAAATTTGCCTTAAAAATCATAAGGAAACCATCTGTAATTTGCCTTAAAATTATATTAAGGGACAACCTGGAATCTGCATTGCAAAATCTGCATTGCAAATCTGCCAGGAAGGAGTCGGAATCTGTCTTCGAGCAAACGGGAAATGCGATATGGACGCCTCTACGCCGCCTTTCAGGAAGAGTTGCAGATGATAACTCGGGTTACTATAATATCAGGCCGAAGTCTGCACGACTGATAAAACGGCACTGCATTAATGATTTCCTGTACAGAGGTTGATGCTGGCACAGTGCCACATCTGAACTCCCTCCTGGGGAAGCCCCATTCCCCTCTCCTTCTCTCCCTCCCTCACTCACTTATTCCAACCCCCTTCCCATCGTCTCCCTATTCCATCAGGACTCTCCCTCCCTCCTCCCCCTATTCCAAACACCCCTCCTATCCTCTCCCTATTCCCGAAGTGCCACCACATCTGAACTCCATCCCTCCCCTTCCCCTTCCTACCCTCACTCTGCCATTCACCTCTCTCCTCCCTACTATCCCTTCTCCCCCACCTACTCCCTCCCTCCCTACTCCCTGTTTTATCTCTTCCAATAAACGCCTCTCCATGCTGATATACGATTCTAAACCGAAAGTGAATTGTTTGTCCCTGGCTTTCTCGCCTCAAGTTTCGGGGCTGCGAATATTATCCACAGTTCACTAAGCACGGAGGCCACCGGTCGACGTCAAATGTATTTAACAAATAAGGACGTGACGGAAGGCATCCCATGAGCTCATTTCTTCCGGGAAATAAGAATGTCCTTTAAACGTATTCAAGAGAAAACGGCTACTATAGTTCGTAAGTTCATTCGTTTATCGTTTAAGAACAGAATAGAATGTAGGCTTTAGGCCAAAAGCCAAACACCGGGACCTATGAGGTCATTTAGCGCTGAAAGGGGAAATTGAGAGTAAAAAGGTTTAAAAGGGGTAACAGGAGGAGAACCTCGCAGGTGCACAATGAATCAACTGTTAGGAGAGGGTGGAAAGAAAGAAAGGAAGAAACAAAGAAGAGATTCTGAACAGAAGTACAGTGGTAGGTAAGAATGAAAGGGGTTGCAGCTAGGGGTCGAGGGGATGCTGCAAAGATCCTGAAGTAATGGCTACAGTGCACCACGTGAGGTGCACTGAAGGCAATAACACACTAACCCCTACGGGGAATTTATCGTTTATGATAAGAATATCGAATTGAGGTATGTCAAAGGGTTTCATCTCAGTTCTCGTTGGCGAGATTCGGATAATCTTATGTCCCCTTTTCACTCAGTTCAGTTTCCTTTTATGGTAAAAAGGCAAAGAAAAACAGGAGGAATAAAGATGGAATGAGGGAGACGGAAACGTTAAACGAAGAAATAACGGATTGCCCAGTTCTAGTTTAATACTCTGATCACGCTTTACATTTCTCCCAAATCAGCAAAAGAAATGAAAACACATAATTTTATTTTACTTGTTGCAAAGGTAAAAGGAAGAGGGGTTGAATTATGTAAATAACATAAGAATTAAATGACTTGAAAATTAAACTTTTAGTCCAATTTTCCGACCATGTATAGGGCCGAACAAGTGAACCAAATAGGTATGATAAAATAAAGACAGAAAATTATTTTATACACGATTTCTAGAAAAATACGACTTGAGATAACAAAAAAGTTAGTAACACAATCAGATAAATCCCCATGATTATGCAAATGTAATATTTGCATAGAAAGAACGATAACAAATCGGAAAATGAACAACAAGAAAGGATGCATCGAACACATTTCAGAGTAAAAAATAATAAAAATAAAAAAGATACCGCAACAAACGCATTTAAAATTAAATTTAGCTTACTATAATTGAAAAAAAACCACATCGCTAAATATTTCAAAAAAAGCATAGAGAAGTATGTGTAATAAGTCCAGGAAATATAACAACAATATGATTCAAATAAAAAGAATGCTAACAATAACTAAAAAAAATGGTGAAAAAAAAACCTGTCACTAATAACTATCACTTTCACCCAACAATGTTGCCAAACCTTTCCTTCTCTGAGCTGCAAATCAAATTCCATTACGCAAAAATGCAACCAAAAAATACAGTCTCTAAAAAAAAAACTGTCATTCCATGGGATCTCCAACTGCAAAAAAATAAAAATAAATAAATAAAAAAATAAAATTCCGGTCATGAAATGCGATATTACCGGCGATTCCTGAAATTAATTTCAGGTCCCAAATTAAACTGAAATTTAAAAGTGAAATTTAATCCGAAATGGTAATAATGAAATCACCCGGTGAGCCTGGCACTCATTATTAACTGGAGAGAGAGGGGGCGAAAAAAAGCAATTGTGATTCCGTGTAAAGGTTCATATTCAAAATGGAAAATGAATAATTCAACTTTGAATTTAAAGTCCTCTGCTCGTTTTTTTTTCAGGCAATAAGAGTTCACAAAACTTGTCACATTTATTTGTTTTTTGTTTTGTCTTTGAGACAGATGGGTTAGGCGGTCAACAGCTTATTTTTCACGATTCATTTACTTCTTTTTATCTGTGTGAAATTGAGTGTTTTAGTTATTCATGTATACATACATACACACACACACACACACACACACACACACATATATATATATATATAATATATATGTGTGTGTGTGTGTGTGTGTGTGTGTGTGTGTGTGTGTACACATCACAGTGACAGTCCACTAGGCTCACACTAGTCAATGGATCTAGTAGTTTGATTTATTTATATATATATATATATATATATATATATATATATATATATTATATGCATTATATATATATATATATATGCATATATATATATATATATATATATATATATATATATATATATATATGCAAGTCCCTGTTTTGATAAGACCAAGATGTAAGCCTAAACAGGCCAACACTGTTCCTAACGAAGTCATATTCAGCGTGACATCTATCAACCGGTGGAGGATTCTGAAGAAGACAGCGGAAAAAAAAAAAATAAACTACCGATGAAGAGGAGGAGAAGAAATCGAAACCCTATTTGGGAAGGAAGGCAAGCAAAGAGTCACGGAAAAATCCCTGGAGATATTAAGAGCGCCCCTGTCCACGCAGAAACGCAAGCCAAAATGAACACTTACCAGCGACACTGAAAACAGGCTATACCTTCCTCCGACCGGATTGATTTAGTGGCCATCTTGGAGGGAGAGGCTTTGGAGGAGAGAGAAGGAGAAGGGGGTGGGGCGAGAGGGAGGGGAAAGATGGAATAGGCGCTAACTGATGTCCATAAAATTTACACTTGCGAGTTTAACGGCCGTGTTGGACAAAACTACACAGGGGATACACTACTGTCTATATAAATGGATAGGGATGGGTAGGGGGGAGGGGGATATGGTCATTAGGAAGGGGAGGGGGATTATTATGAGGAGTGTGGAAAGGAATAAAGAAGGAGGGAGAAGGGGAGAATAGGATTCGCATTTGGAAGAATAGGGTATGACATAGGTGGGAATAAAAGACACTCGGAGAGAATAGCGGAAATAGAGGAACGAACTGAAAGGGAAAGGCAACCAGAGGAAGGGGAGGTGAAGGAAAGAGAATAGAGGTAGGGAAAAAGAAAATGAAATGGGAATAATAGGGAGAAAAGAGGAAGACGAGGAAAGGAAAATGAAGAAGACAGACAGAGAGAGAGAGAGAGAAAGAGAGAGAGAGAGAGAGAGAGTACCCGAGAGAGAGAGACACCCCAAAAAAAAGAAAAATGAGAGACTGGGGAAAGGAGAAGCAGAATAGTGAGTGCAAAAAGAGATATAGAACGCAAAAAAAAAAAAAAAAAAAAAAAAAAGTCAAGAGGAAGATATAAGGGAAAAGGTAGGTAGGTATCTGTGTCGGGGAAGTGGGGCAGGGGGTAGCGGGTGGGGGAGATTACCGGGGTGGGGGGGGGGGGGGAGGGGGGGGGTTGTCTGAAGTCAATGGAGTGCCTCCTTAAGGCCGTCATCCATATCTCTTAATGATGACTGGTGGGGGTGCAGCTTTGCAAACCGACGCCCATTTTAATGACCACTGAGAGACACCCTTTGCCCTTAGGGGTTCTAAGGGGTGGGAAATATGAGAGAGAGAGAGAGAGAGAGAACCTTTTTAAGGTCGATTATCTACTAATTGAAGCTAATTGCAATTCCGATGAACTGTCACGGAGAGAGAGAGAGAGAGAGAGAGAGAGAGAGAGAGAGAGAGAGAGAGAGAGAGAGAAATCTTGTCAAGATCGATTATTTACCAACTGATGCTAATTATTGTCTCACTGAACTGTCGTCCAGAGAGAGCGAATATCCTAAAAACTGGAAAATGGAAAGGTGTCTCCCAAATGAGAATAGAATTAAGATGCTATTTTTGAAAGAACTCTCTCTCTCTCTCTCTCTCTATAAAAATGACTAAATTCTAACAACCCAAGCCATTAATAGAAAGGAATATAACTGCAAATCCTTAAACTAGGCATCGGTACCATTCTCCCTCAAACGGTAACGATAATAATGATCGTCGCGATAACGATGACGGTGGCGTTCATAATAAGGGCGATAACGCATGTACGCGAGATAAGAAGTGGATGCTGATGATGGGCGGAGTGTGGAAGGGGGACCATCGGACACTGGCAGTGACGAATTGGCAGATTCATAAATGTCTTCTCTTAACCAAACAAACCCTCTTTTTTTTTCTCCCCTCGAGCGGATGATTTCCGAGTCCTGGTGGATAAGAAGAAGAAGTAGAAGGCGAAGAAAAAGAAGAAAAAGAAGAAGAAGTGGGAGGGAGAGGAGTCATGCTGAAGAAGAAGAAGAAGGAAGAGGAGGAGAGAGGAGGATTGACTGATTAAATTAGGCAATCTGGCGTTACAACGTCTATAGAGGAGAAGAAGATAGGTAGTATATAGAAGTCACAACGTCTATAGAGTAGAAGAAGATAGGTAGTATATAAAAGTACACAATTGTCAATCAATACGATAGATTATATTAATAACCAGGAACGTAAAACAAAATAAATTTTATATAGTTCAAAATTTTTGCTATAACTTTAAAAACATTCTCGTGATTGCTACTGTATTGGTTCACTTCAGATGAAATGAGTAACTGAAGAAAATGACGGAACTGAACGTGAGAGGGAAAATGTTTTACCTGAAAGGAAAACTGTAATCTGTTGAGTCCAAATTTAGCTCAGCCATTTTAGGGGAGAGAGAGAGAGAGAGAGAGAGAGAGAGAGAGAGAGAGAGAGAGAGAGAGAGAGCAGCTTTTATACTCATAAACAGGAATATAATATAAACATGTACCATTACTGATTCATGTAGAAAGTGTGTTGAGAGAGAGAGAGAGAGAGAGAGAGAGAGAGAGAGAGAGAGAGAGGGCGTTTTTACACTCATATATAGGAATATGATGGAAGCATATTATTCTCTTACTGATTCATGTAAAAAGCGTGTTTAAAGAGAGAGAGAGAGAGAGAGAGAGAGAGAGAGAGAGAGAGATGCTTTTTAATTTTACACTCATATATAGGAATATGATGGAAGCATATTATTCTCTTACTGATTCATGTAAAAAGCGTGTTTAAAGAGAGAGAGAGAGAGAGCAGCTTTTATACTCATAAACTGGAATATAAAAGAGGCATATTATTCTCCTACTGATTCATGTACAAAGCGTCTTAGCCTACACACTATGAATCATTCGATAATAAGAAGATGCCCTTCGACTGCAAATTATAGCTACAATACAATTACTTAGGGTACAACAATCACAAAACCGACCTACCTTGAACACAGAAATGTGTATAATAAATAAAACAGAAAATTCTAGTAATTAATCATATATATAATTTTCCATGGAACAAACCTGAAGACTACATTAGCATAATAAATGAAAACCAGATAATTTTAGCGATTATCATTATTCGAAATATGTACATTTCAAATGAAAGAAAATCAATGTTAAAAAAGACAAAACAAGCAGTTGCAATATCAAATACATGAATTAACAAAAAAACATTATTATGTAGTATATAGGGACTACACTCGTTTGGATATCGCAAGTCATAATAAATGATACATACTCACTAAAAATGATTTCTCTTCAAAAGGTGTATAAACAGAAGAGAAACAACCCTAAATCGATAAAAATAATGAAACAATAAACAAAAACAATGAGTATAGTCACAAAAACCCACGGACATTATACTACAAATATAAACACGTTCAAAGGATTCGATCACGCAACAAAACAGGAATAAACGGCATGAAAACCAGCAAATCACTCAAAAACGCAAGAATAGACGAAAGAGTGTACAAGGATACAGACTTCAAGAAATAAGAATAGACGAAAGACTGTGCAAGGATACAAAAATAAAGGAAGGAGGATAGACGGAAGAGCCTACAAGCATACATAAATAAAAGATAAGGCATAGACGAAAGGGCGTACAAGGATTCATAAATTATAAGAATAAGAATGGATGATAGAGAGTAATAGATAACAAGAACAATAACAATTATAACTTTACTTCCAATTGACACTTGTTAATCTACAATGCATATTAAATACATATAGGTAAAGTAATGACAGATCAGCATTAAAATAAATTCATGGTAAGTGAATACTAAAGTAACAGGCATTTCTTCAATTTATTCTAAAAAGAACGTAGAGTGGCAGCTTGGACCTTGATATCTTGTGGTAGCTTATTCCACAGGGAAGGAAGGGCACCTTACAACAAGATCACAACCCTGAAGAGTATAAACACCAGTTACTGAGTTAACAACATTGAAATGATACAGCCATTCCGGTAAAATACCTTTTAAAACTTTAAAAACAAACACACAAACCTCGTAAACATGCTGATCTTTAACCTTCAATCATTCCAGTTTCTTTTCTTCAGAACATGAGAAATATGATCATATTTCCTCATACCGCCTACAGCTACTCTTGCAGCGAAGTTACAAGTTCTTTGAATTTGTCGAGATGGACATTATTAGTGCACCTCCCATACCTTAAAACAATAGTGGATGAGGCTCATGACTAAGGACTGAACGACAATCAGGCGCGTGGTAGGTTCAAAATTGTCTTTTAATCTATTCAAGTAAATAAGTATGCCCGTCGCCTTTATGCATACCCCTTCAGTAAGAAAGTCAAAAGTCGTAAAACGGTTAAAATGGACCCAAAGTTTTTCACAAATTTCAGAGGCTTGATAACTTTGCCATTGGAATTTACCCTCACGTTATCTATCATCTATGTCGAATACGAATAGGCGAAAGAGCGTGCAAGGAAATAAAAATAAAGCAATAAGAATAAACGAAAGAGCGTACAAAGAAACCAAAATAGAGGAATAAAAATAGACGAAATGGCGTGCAAGGATATATATATATATAAAGGAATAAGAATAGACGAAGGAACGTGAAAGGAAACAAAAATAGCGGAATAAGAAAAGACAAGAGAGCGTACGAGTATATATATATATATATATTATATATATATATATATATATATATATATATATATATATATATATATATATAACGCAGACACAACATCCGAAAGCATTAAAACTTAACACAGACATTAAATAAATAAAAAAAAATGTGTCATTGAGACACTCAGTAAAAAAAAATAAATAAAAAGCGTCTCCCCAGAAAAGACATCGGCTCATCGATCGGGATTCAATTCCCTTTAGTCAATTTGATACATACAAGTGGCCTAAGAGGATTGAACAACGGATTAGAAAAATATACATTCAGCGACGACACGTCTCGACGCTGCAAAGGGAACAAAAGTGACACTGCTCTCACAGAGCGAGAGAGGGAGAGAGAGATGATGTGTATATATATATATATAGTATATATATATATATATATATATATATATATTATATATATATAGTATATATATACGAGAGCGAGAGAGAGAGAGAGAGAGAGTGATATATGTATATATATATTATATATATATATATATATATATATATATATATACTATATTATATACAGAGAGAGAGAGAGAGAGAATGTGGTGAGGAGGGATATAGGTGAGGTGGGACTGGGGTAAGAAGATGCAAGGAATAGAAATAGATGGAGAAAGTTGACTTGAACGGCCGACCCTGCAATACAGTTGGACTAATAAAGTCGAAAGAAGAAGAAGAAGAAGAAGAAGAAGAAGAAGAAGAAGAAGAAGAGAGAGAGAGAGAGAGAGAGAGAGAGAGAGAGAGAGAGATAGGAAACCTCATCCCTGAAAACGTGCTTAGAAGCCAGAAGGCTGTATCCTTCTGGTGTCAACCGCTCAAAATGGAAGGAAGATGTATGGTGAAATTATTATCTAAAACAATTGCATCTATAAGTCCTTATGGTTATTTTCCAATGAGACATTGCACAGGTGACAACAAACATTCGTGCACTTATTAAACAAAATAGAACACTGAACAAAATATATGGAATCATACAGCGCTCTATTAACTCAGATAATTTCCTGTTCCCAAGTTCTCAGTCGAATGAAATAAAAAAAAAAATAATAATAAAAAACAATTTAAACATCCAGCGTTTTTGACCTACCACGTTTTATTTATCTAGCCGCATTATGTTTCCTGATATAGAATGACATAGCTTTATTGTTTATAATATTAGTGGTACACAGCTCCTGTTAATGTTCAGAGTTCCGTTTTAGCGCAAAAAATTATGTTTGACTCTTAACGAATACTTATTCATCATGAACACCTAAACCTGAATGCATCATATGGGGAAAACTGAACAAATAATAGAACTCAGTACTTAAAAATAAGTGACTGATCATGATAGTAAACTTAAAAATCATCTACGGATAAATTTCACTCGACATCTTTAAAGCACTGCATATGATTATGAAAAATGACAAAACCAATATTCATACAGATATGACAACGCATCTCCTGAGCGATTATGTAAACAGATGCCCCATAGAAAACGTTTATAAACAGACGAATCTCTAAACGCATCTTCATTCCTTGCACACAAATAGGATAACTTCGACAGGTCGGCCAGGAAAGAGAAGTGTTACTGACAATCAGGATCGACCTTCACCTGCGTAAAACACCACGAAGGCAGAGGGGTCGGCCGTAAAGTGATGGTCTTTATAATTCGCTTCTAATTCTAAAGCTCACCAACACCACGTTTATGATATACTTCGAGGGGCTGCGCCCTTCGGACCAAACGGTCTTGACCTGGTCTGGAACCGGCCAGGTGTTCTCTCGGCGCTCAGACTGGCCCTTCTCCCATCTCCTTTTACTATACCCATTTTCTTCTCGTCCTCCTCATTTTCTCTTCTCAATTGTGGCGTGGCTTCCGTGTTTACATTTCCATGTACGTTTCCTGCGCGTTCTCCTGGTTCTTCTAAATTTTGCTATTTCCCTGGTTCTACTTCCAGTTTCCCTACTCTCTCTTGAGGGCTTCGCGCCCATGTTTCTTTTCCAAGAAGTCCCTATTTTCTCTTTCGAATGACAGGAGGCTTAAACATGAAACCCGCGACAGTAAAAAGTTGTTGCCGCTCTAATTTGCATATTTAATCCATTCTTCTCTCCATTAAGGTCTGCAGTCATTTCCTACACTTCTCTGCTACTACTCGTCTTTCTTTTCATGCATCGTGTGGCTCAAGTGCGGAAATTCCTATACCTTTTAAAGTCCAAATAAAGAGGCAGTTAAAGCGAAAATAAAAGTAGCATCGCTCTTAAAGTTTAAATAAAGAGGCAGTCAATTGGAAAATAAAAGAAGCAATCATGTCATGATTACGTCAATTTTCTTCGACTTCCTTGGACCTCTCTCTCTCTCTCTCTCTCTCTCTCTCTCTCTCTCTCTCTCTCTCTCTCTCTCATCTTTGCTTTTCCTAACGTTCGTACTCGTCATATACAACCAAATCAAACGAGAAAAAAAAGTGTATTTAAAAAGCACGCAGAAATGCCAAAATTTCCAAAGCAGCACACATTAGGTGTAGTTAACAATCATAGAAGTAGCATTATCAAAAACATATAAAAATAATATTAAAGCAAAACAATAAAAATAAGAAAAAAAAAATCACAATAATGTAATCTCAGCCGATAATAGCTCACCGTAACCACCCGAAAACACCCACTTGAAAGGAAAACGGGAATAAAGAATCTAAACGTAAAACGTAAAAATATAATAATAATAATAAAAAAGCAAGAAACTTCCGACCAAGACCATCACGCGAACATAACGAATGGCCAAAGTTTTGGGACGCCTGGTGGGCACTTTTGAAATCCTGCTCCTTCCCACCTGATGCTGCTGCTGCTGCTGCTGCTGCTGCTCTCCTGCTGCAGCTGCTGCTGCTGATGCCATCTCCTACGCTCAGATGTGCAGCTGCTGAAGATAGTAAAGATGATGGTGACGCCGATGACGCTGATGATGCTATTGCTGATGGTGACGCTGCTAATGGGGATGGTGATGGTTATGATGTTGACGTCGATGACGGTGGTGCTGCTGCTCCTAATGGTGACAGTTATACTGCTAATGTGGATGATGATGGTGATACTGCTACTGGGGATGGTGATAGTGATGCTCTTGACGCTGATGTTGGTGATGCTGCTGCTCCTAATGGTGACGGTGATGCTGCTACTGGGGATAGTGATGGTGATATTGTTGACGCTGATGATGGTGATGCTGCTGCTCCTAAAGGTGATGGTGATGCTGCTACTGGGGATGGTGATGGCGATGCTGCAACTAGTGATTTTCTGCAACCATCGCCTAAGAAAGCTCGTCTAAAGCGGCACTAATTCCGCTGCATCATTGAAATCTAGTGGCTCTCGTTGCCCATTGCAAGACTGACCAAAGAGAGCCGTGGATCTTCATTTAGTACTCATGTTCCTCTTGAATAGTATCTCTTGAAGACTATGCAATTGTCCTGTAAAGCTGTTTATTTATTTACCAATTGTTATACTGCTCTGCACACCAGTCAGTATTCATTCAATTGTCAGTGGTTCATGTCAATACTCACTAAACCCCAGACATCCTCTGTGGGGCTGTTTCTTTGTTCTGATGTTATCGTTTGAAATCATTAACATTGAAGGTGCTGAGCTAGAATACATACCAGCCCTCATCTATCTTTTGCTAACTGTTCAAATGAAGTAATTAACGTAATCCATTACAATTAGTCTTCAATGGCGACCTTTATTTTGTTTTAAGTGAAATGACATGAAATTAAATTAAATGATCTGTGTACTGCATTACGTTACGTATTTGGTTGTGGTTAAGTGCCACCAAGGCCAGAATTTCATTTAAATATATATGTATATACGTATATATATATATATATATATATATATATATATATATATATATATATATATATATATATACAAAATAACGATCATTATTAACCACTACAATCAACAGCCCGAGAACCACCTACACAATAGCCAATAAAAATCTAACATCAGACATTAGTATTAAAGATAAATTATTACATCGGTGTGAAAAGCAAATTGTTCTAAGGATAATTTTGTTCCAATTCCCATTTCCAGAGCAAAAACATTTCCTCAGTTGCTGTCCCAATTCCAGGAACCGTCGAAGGGCCTCCGGCGGGCGGTTTATGTTTCCCTGATTCCTTTCGTCAGTTCCCGAATGCCCTGATTCAACTCCGAGTCCCTAATGCATCACAGATGATGTCGGTCTGTTCAGTATTTTTGTGCTGTTACTTTTAAATTACTTAAAAAGAACTTACATATAGTGTTTGCGTTACAGACACACACACATATATATTCATATATACTTAGTTATAATGTACATATAATATATATATATATATATGTATATATATACATATATATAATACATATATATATATTATATATATATACATATAATATATATATATATATATATATATATATATATAATATATATATATTTATATATCCTAGAAACAGTCACGCATAAAATATACATTCAATATAACTAATGGGAAATAATTCCAAATCCAATATATATCCTCACACACAAAATAATGTTACAAACCAACAACACATGCCCCATCTGATTCGTTAATCTGAAATTACACAAAACCGTGGAGAGAGAGAGAGAGAGAGAGAGAGAGAGAGCGAGAGAGAGAGACGGATCAGAATTCCATCCCCTCATAACTTTGTGTAAAAATAATCACTTAGCACATCATATTCAATACCGCTCGCTTGCTTTTCTTTCTTCCTTCTCTTCTTCCTCCCTCCCTCCTCCTCCTACTCTTCCTCCTTCTCCTTCTCTACCTCCTCCCATTCCAGCCTCCCGGGGAAGGAAGGGGGTGGGGGGGGGAGCCCCAACCTCCTACAAGAGTCCAACACGGACGGAGCCTTGACAAACTGCAGACAATAAATCTCCCGCAGAAGCAATAAACCCTCCCGTTGTATACCGCCAGTTATTCCAACATTTTAAAATATAAAAAAAAAGGAGTCACCCTTTGAAGCACAGAAACGCTCCCCAACCTAAAATACAAGTTCTAAATACAAACTACTCCCCTATCAAAACTCACATTTTTAATATATAACTCAAAATACAATCTACTTCACACGCCCCACTTTTTTTTTTTAAACCCAAACGCAATTATAAAAAATGTAGAAAACTGAGAAAATACTGTAGTTCCTCCTCCCCAAACCCCTTGCTTAAAAAGCCAAACTGTCAGTCTGAGGTGTGTGTGTGTGTGTGTCGGTCTTCTGTCTATCTGTCGCTGCCCCTTGTAAGACGACGAAGAGAGGCAGAAGAAGAATCGAAGGAAAAGAAACGGGGGAAAATGACGGGTCGATCCCATGGGAATATGGATCAAATTCATTCCTGCTATAGATAACAAAATCTTAGGTCCTTCTCTGATACCTTGAAAAATTAAATCGTTCTTCACATGACTATAAAATATCGTTTCTTTATCCAACTGCAAATTCTCGGTAAAGCATTCAATTTCATTCACTGACAAAGTCTCGTTACTTGTACTCTCATACTATCAAATTGACATTTCACAAAAAGAGACAGCTGATACACCTGTGCTTTGAACGTTTAGCGTCACGAATATATCCAGAGGGGAAAGGTGTGCTCACCACTCAAATGGATTATAAATATAGAACGCAACAGATCAGCATCCTGGAAACACACGTATCATAATTTTCAAACCCGAAAGAAGCAGAAAATTCCAGAATTGAAGCAGTAGCGATCGAAGTAAAACGAATCTTTCATGGGTGGTGAATATATATACAATCTTGCTGAAGTTATGGAATAGGACATTAACAAGCACGCATGCACACACAAGCTCACACGCACACACACACACACACACACTTTACAAACTGGCAGACGCAAACAACAATAATTACCAGATACATATGAATCTAAAATTAGAAGCTTGTTGTACTGGAAAATATTTGAAAACACGTGATAATAAATATAAAGTTTATGAAGCGTTAATTGTAACAGATGAAATAATATCCATTATGGCAAGCTTATAAACATGAAAAATATGAAAGCAATTACGTCCATTTATGAAAAATATAGACCAATAAAATCATCAGAGTTATGTACAATCACAACGACCGCCGAATCCAGTAACTGTTATAAATAACAATTAATATACATCCTGATTTTAATTACAGTAGGTCACAAGAAAGATTTATCATGTGTTATAGAAAAAGGGTAAGCTAATTTAAATAACAATTGCAAAAGCAATCAAATCGTATATATGAATGATAAATACATCTATATTACAAATTAAAAAGAAAACTTGAAACCGAAAACAAAGAAAAATAAATTTTCGAAAAAATTATAAGACCATGTCTGAGATGATATATAAATGACAAGATATTCTCAAGACATATCTCCAAGACGGAAAATAACCCACAATCACATTTATAAATGATAGACGGTCGGATCAATGAGAGAGAGAGAGAGAGAGAGAGAGAGAGAGAGTTATATCGTTAGCGATGCCCTATTAAGATTGCTTGGTCCTTTTAAGGTACAAAAACTACCTCCTCCTTGGTCAAATGCCCGCTTATACGGGGATCATGAGTCATTGGTGTTGTTGTTGTTATTTATTTTTTGTCATAGTTGTTGCTGCGGAATATGATGCAGTTTTTTAAGACAGAATTTGACATTGCTGTTGTTAATTACATTACCTTTATGTCGCTGTTGTTGTCGATTGTAATACTGTATACGACGTCATTGCAAATCTTAATTTTTTAACATTGTTCTAATGATAATGATGTTTTTAGTGTTGCTGATGATTATGGTACTAATGCTGTTGCTATAAATTATGGAAGAGGAAACGCTGCCTCCCTCGCTGGAAGAACAGACTGGAAGCAAAAGCCATAAGGTGTGCCCTACAGCAATCGATCCTTTAACCTTCAGTTCCAACTTCCAATTTGGACCTACTTTTCCTTCCTTCTATCTAAACAATAATTTAATCGTTGTTTTGAAATAAAAACTGAGCTCTGTTATAATATATCAATCTCAATCTAATTATGCACCCCGTCTTAATTTCAGGGATCTCTTCAGTGGAACCTTCAGAACTCGTTTATAACAAAATTATACTTATCTTGAATGTGGTTCGGATCCCACAATAAGCTGTAGGTCCCGTTGCTGGGTGACCAATCGGTTCCTAGCGACGTAAAAATATCTAATCCTTCGGGCCAGCCCTAGGAGAGCTGTTAATCAGCTCAATGGTCTGGTTAAACTAAGATAAACTTAACTTATCTTGGATTTGGATCAAAAACTAAATGTTAGTTTTAATGCTTTATGTCATCATATTTGGAACCCAATTCGCATCCATTATGGATCATAGCATAAACCCCGACTTTGGTTCTTCCTTACATCCCTAATGTGAACCTCTTGAACCTTGAAGTGACGTATATATTAAGGTCATGATAACATTTTGCAATACAAAGAATCTTACTTCGAAATTCTTCTTTTTAACATTTTAAACTCCCGACTTTAACCTTAAAGCGCATGTCGATCTAAACCGAAAGAAACAAATGATAAGTGTAATCCCAAGTCTGAAGAAGAAAAAGGAAGAGAAAAAACGGCAAAGCTCAACCAAGAAGAAAATAACAGATATATAACAAGATGCAGAACAATCTTATATATATTTTCCACATCAAGAATTTACACCAATAAGGATAAAAAAAATCTTATTCAAACTCCGCAAACATCATCATCATTGGCATACCTTTCAAAACACTTTTTACTGTAAAATCCTTATTTTTCGGTTCCATTGTCTAAAGCTGCCATTCAAAATAAGATGTAAATCTATATTAGATTAAGTTTACAAAGGCTGTTTAATAAAACAATTCACAATCATTTCACGCTCAAAAAATGAAATGTACTTACTAGAGAGAGAGAAGAGAGAGAGAGAGAGAGAGAGAGAGAGAGAGAGAGAGAGAGAGAGCGAATATTCAAAATCAACACTTCAAATACTTTCCAATTCAAGGTACGATAAAGGTTAATAACAAACTACCAATAAACTGTTTTATTATTTTCCTTAACTGGCTCATAACAAGGAACCCAACCAATCAAAGTCACGTATAGATTGAGAAATTAAGACAACATAAAAAAGCTCTATTGTTGAACTACTCAAACACAGCCATTATTCTGTTAGTTTTGTTTACTGATTTCATCACAAAGATTTCCGCAGTTAAATATTTCATATATAAAATTTTAACATTTTTCATTTGTTCTTGGACAAGTCTGTACATTTCCTTTATAAATAAATAGATCTCTTGTATCTCTCTCCCTCTCGTATACTTTAGTACAATGAAAAAAAATAATCCCTTTCACATAAACAAATAACAATCAAACTGTTAACTTTTGATAGCCATCCTTGCCACCGAAATATCAAATGTACTGTATACTGTCAATCATCTGGAAAGGTTACAATACAGTGTACAGAATATCTATATATCATTCGGATTTCAGACACCTTTTTCTACAGAGTGAAAAGGTTTATATTGCAAGACCTATTTGAACATTACTGATAAACTATTTATGTATGTATGTATGTATGTATGTATATGTGTGTTTGCTTATATATTATTATATATATTATTATATATATTATAATATATAAAATATAATATATGTATACATTAATATATATAATTATATTATATATATAGTATAGGTATATAAGTATATATATATATATATATATTATATAATATATATATATATGTATGATAATTTATGTATATGTGTGTGCATATTATATATAATATATATATATATTATATATATAAAAAAATATATGTATACATAATATATATATATATATATATATATATATATATATATATATAATATATATATGGGTGTGTGTGTGTGTGTGTGTGTGTGTGTATTATATATATATATATATATATATATATATATATATATATTATATATATATATATATATAATACACACATAAATATATATATATATATACATATATATATATATATATATATATATATATATATTATATATATATATATATATTAGCTGCTATTGATAAATCTCACTTTACCATAAAGTGCTATTTATCTATTTATACATTCATAATTTCCTTTTTTATATTTTTCCAGTGCTTTTCCCTTTGATATATCATTACCAAATTACTGCATACCTTTTGACTATTCGCCAAGACTGAGCAAGTCATCTCATAAAATGCCCATTTTCTCCAAAAAATCCAAATCCTTTTACTCACGAAATATAATCGCTTTTTAAAGTTGGAGCGCCCCCCTTTTAAGCGTAGGAGCCGCCCTCTCCCCGTCAAATTTTCGCGAAAATGCACAGCCTCTTTTTCCGTGGATATAATAACATTTCACGCTTATAATAATAATAATAATAATAATAATAATAATAATATAATAATAATAATAATAATAATAATAATAATAATAATAATAATATAATGTCAGTTTTACCTCGTATAAACTGACTATCCTTGACTTCATAATAATATAACAACAATAATAGACCTCCTATCAACTGATTGTCCGTGACTTCTGAAATAGTAATAATAACAATATGCTCACATCCTTCGAAACCCAACCGCGCCTCTGGTGGGAGAAATGGGAGACATATCTTTCCTTTGAAACGACGTGTTAGATCTTGGTTTCCAGTGAACGCTGCTTTGCCACAATGCGAGACGGCGGCAGAGAGAGAGAGAGAGAGAGAGAGAGAGAGAGAGAGAGAGAGAGAGAGAGAGTCGAATTTGTATGCACGATGTGTTTTCTGGAAGGACTCCTGACGTAGGCTGAGTTATAGCCTTGGATATTTCGACTACGCCCCAACACACAAACTATTCTCTCTCTCTCTCTCTCTCTCTCTCTCTCTCTCTCTCTCTCTCTCTCTCTCTCTCTCGATTACTTACTGCTATCTATCCATTTATCTATCTGCCTTCGTTGGCCAATAACGGAAAATGTCAATACCGCCGAAAATAATATTGACAATAAACAATAATAACCTGACTGCTTTGCCAAATAACAGCAACACCACCAAGAAAAATAATTAATAATAAAAGTCAGAGGTCAACAATGAAAAATGTTGCAAATAATGTTTGTAGGCTGAGCATCCCAGCAGCACAAACATGAAGAAATATAACTTGTTTCCTTCTTCTTCTTCTTCTTCTTCTATGCTAAGCAGTCATACCGCTCGAAAGGCGACCACCTTGAAAAAATGAAAGAAAAGAAATAGAGATCCTAATTATTTACAACAACGTTTGACCTTAAATTTAAAATTAATGAAAGGAATAAGAACGACAGAAATCTAATTTTCTCCACCATTAACACCCAATATCAAATTTGAATGACACACTTAAAAAAAAACCATGAACCTGATCAAAATTCCTACAAAGATCTTTACGAGATCAAAAATTACTCCGTATTTCATTTCGATTTTTTTATCCAACACTCAAATAACCTGAATGACAATACGGAAAAGTTTTAATGCAATTTAAGTCAGCAAGAGCCATCTAAAATCAATCTGGCAAGTTCTGATATTGCTATTACAGCGCAGTGCAGAGTCCCAGCAAATGACAGGATATCTGCAATTGTGTAATGGAATTATGACCTTGTATGATTTTGCAAGAATAATTGAGTTCTCTCTCTTTCTCTCTCCCTCTCATCATAAAGGACCTTTTATTTGAAATTTTCCATCCAATTAATCGTTCTCTCTCCCGTCATTGGGAAGTAGATTTTTATTTTAGATTCTTTTGCATCCAGTACATCTCTCTCTCTCTCCTCTCTCTCTCTCTCTCTCTCTCTCTCTCTCTCTCTAATACAATTTACTATTTATAACGGATTTAATTTATAACCAATGTAACTCCTCTCTCTCGCTCTCTCTCTCTCTCTCATACACTATAATATTTATAAAGGATTTATTATATATCCAATGCAACTCTTCTCTCTCTCTCATACACTATTAAAACGAATTTATTTTATGTCCAATGCAACTCTCCCCCCCCCCCCCTCTCTCTCTCTCTCTCTCTCTCTCAAATTACTGTAATTCCTAGATACACTTACTGAATACGATTTCCCATTAAAAAAAACTACCTCAAACCATCAATCAATGAATCAAACGACCACATACATATCTGAGGAAGCTCAATGTCAGTAGTCAGTAGCAACAGACTACGTCTGAGAACGCCTAAGATGCGATCTCTACTATTCAAGACAAAATGATCGATTTGGGCATCTGATCTCGGTTTGTTTAGGAATGTAAAACCCCTGGGTAATATCCCTCGTGTATAATGCCCCTGATGTGTAATGTTTCTGGGGCAGGGCACGTACGTCCATCGGGCAATCATGATGAGTGGTAGAGAGCTGGCAGGAGTTTTACGGAGAGGTAATTTATGGGCAGCTGGCCTCTCAGGGTGGAAGAGAGAGAGAGAGAGAGAGAGAGAGAGAGAGAGAGAGAGAGAGAGAGAATAAAACTCCAGTATAGAACAGATCTACTGAAAAGACCTTACGATAATAGCCGTATTTCCGTTGGGATTTGAGAGAGAGAGAGAGAGAGAGAGAGAGAGAGAGAGAGAGAGAGAGAGAGAGAGAGAGAGAATAAAACTGCCCTCAGGAAATGGAGAGCGACTTTACAAAGGAACAGCGGTTAAGTATGGCTGGGAAAGAGGGGAGACTGAGATAAAACAGCCTTACCAGGAGGCTTGCAACAGCCTAGGGCATCACAACCAGCTGCACAAACAGAATAAAAAAAAAAAAAAACAAGCTGATTTATATCTGCCGGACGCGATAAACCAGATTCTCAAGAACATCGAGCAAGAAGAACGCTCCGGGGTAATGAAAACCCATAAAAAAAATAGTCTCGTTTATACTCGCCTCTCCCCTCACCCCCCGGTCCCTTTGAAGAATGCAAGATGCAAGATCTATAGCCTGTTGAGTCTGGGGACGAATTGCCGAAATTAAACACATGCTCTGAGAGGAGGAGGAGGAGGGAGGAGGAGGAGGATACTTGAAGTTAAAGAGAAAGAATTTGAAGCGGAAGTAAGTCGGCAAAGAGGAAGGGGTGTTGGAACTAAAAGAACGGAAAGAGAAGAGAATGAAGAGAAAAAGGAGTGAGAAAGGAAAGAGGCGTGAAGGAAATGGGAGACGAGTAAGACTGAATAAGTGAGAAGGAAGTGTGAGGAGACTGCTCATCCATGCAAAAGGCAGAGAGAGAGAGAGAGAGAGAGAGAGAGAGAGAGAGAGAGAGAGAGAGGAATAAACATAAGGAGGAGGGGGAATAAAGTACTCAGCATTACTCTCACCCGATGATTAAAATCAATACACTTTGACATTCTGCGCTCTGATGAAAAGTGACCCACAAGTGCCTTCTAAAACTGGGTGAATTAATTTGGAGCATTCATTAACAAATGCTCCTTGAGACTGCGATGTCTATAGAGGTAATTCATGCCACAAAAGGTAACCGTCTTCCCTCTAGAAGAAATACCAAGGAATGTCCGTCGAAGGCACAAATACACTGTCTGACGAACATTCCAAAGGGGGAAAACGACCTCATTCAGTTATTGTTACAATGTCTCCCACATAACATAAATTATTTCGAAGTTACATCACCTCGTACTGTTTTCGCAAGAGATAATCTTCACGATTTTCTAATCTTATTTTCAGGAGAAATTAATATTCATTAATTTAGAAAATTCGCAGCAACACTGCTAACATCTAACGTCATAAAAAAGATACATTATTTCACATTACTGAATTTAACACCTAAAAATATTCTTACATTGAGAATCCCATGAAAGACATATTTATCCTCCTTTAAATGACACACACACACACACACACACACACACACACACACACACACACACACACAGAGACTCAGGTATGGAAGTGTTAAATGGGTCTTAGTAGAAAAATCAGTCAAGTTGGGACTATTGTGTGTGAGAGAGAGAGAGAGAGAGAGAGAGAGAGAGAGAGAGAGAGAGAGAGGAAACCCAAGTATGGAAGTGTTAATTGGATATTAGTAGAACAATCATGGTTAAGAAGGGACTATGGAATGTGTGTGTGTGTGTGAGAGAGAGAGAGAGAAGAGAGAGAGAGAGAGAGAGAGAGAGAGCCATTCAATATTGCTGTCAATACGACAACGGGAAAGCCCAGCTGACTCAGTATTTCAATATATATATCATTCGCGTGCTGTCCAGACTTCACGTTCAGGAAATTGTATCTTAACACCTGAATAATCGACTGCCGGAAATATCGCCAACCTATTCCCTGCGTTCTTACGCAAGTTCCTCTGTGCGTGGGTGTGGGTGAGCCTGCGCATGCGTGGAGATATCCCCTGGATTTTGAAAGTACGAGTTATATCGTAAACTTGCCGTCAAGAGATATTGAAATCTGATGAAAAATAAAATATCTATGCATTCGTCTTAATTATCATTAGAATTCGACATATCGATGAAGCAAGTTATTAACTGTTATTGCGCTTATGGTTTCTTAAATAAATTCAGCTTTTTTACACGCAGCAATAAAATTTTGTGCCAATAAATAACATCAAGGGTAACAATTGCAGCGATAAAAAAATGATAATAATAATAAGGCAAACACGACTAGGGGATTCTGTAACAATGATGATATTGTCGGCAGCAATATAGCAAATATTATTAAAAAAATATGAAAATAAATGCAGAATCACGTAAATAATAATTTACAAGAAAGCATTTTCTTACGACGGAGCGGTTCACAGTTCTAATGGATGAAATCATTCGACAGTTTTTATTTTACTTACATTTCCATTCTGATAATACTTTTATTATAAACGTCTTTCTCTTTACTATCTTATAATATTTGTTATTATTATTATAGATGGTTTCTTTCAGAGCCAAATTACCTGAAGTGAAAAATGATAAACTGAGCCCAGGTATCTTGGGACATAACAATTCTGACAAAAAAAAGTGCCAATGAATACATCGACAAATACCTGAAAACAACATTATATATATATATATATATATATATATATATATATATATATATATATACGTATACATAAAACGGAAACCCAGCCATAGATGTTTATTAACAGACGCCGGTCAGAAGCCCGGTTGTAAGAGGAAGCTTAAGTTCATTGTTCACAACCCTCCCATGACCGATTATAACCCTAGACTCACTTTTTCATTCCTCCGATACTAAAATCCTACACAGGAGATCATAATTAAAATATGACATTTCCGCCGGGATCCTACAGAACAGAGAAGACAAAAGGAGAGAAAGAAAGAGCAGTAAACGGGGATGTCAGCAACATACAACGTATTAATGAACGGAGAGAGAGAGAGAGAGAGAGAGAGAGAGAGAGAGAGAGAGAGAGAGAGAGAGAGAGAGAATTAAAATGGTAAATACGGCAGCTCAATAACACGGGTCATCCTAAGTTTCTACGACAGAGGTTTGTAAATCAAATTTACAATTAGATTTTACAGTTGTTTATGAGAAGTAAAGTTTGTGATTGATATGTGGCCAGGAAAATATAACATCCCTAAGTGCTAAAAAAAAGAAATAAAAATACAATAAATAGCAATATAAAATGGTTCAATGATGTAATTAATAATATATAACTAATTCGAAGAATAAGCTATGCCTAAGAACAGACACTTTATTACATTCCCAACATACATTGGCGTTGCAAGAACGAGGATCTCCGACTCCTAAAACATTATAATGCTCAGTGTGGAAAAACAAATCGTTTTCTCTAGATCGAGACTCATACATAGCATACTTAAAAACACTGCATCACTTTATCTTTAATCATTCAGAGAAATATAAACCGGAAAAATAAACATGCCATACCTAAATTACATAAAATAAAATTGAAATTCGAGAACTGAATTATATACAATGAAATTAAAATTCAAGAAATGAATTACATAAAATGAAATTAGAATTCAAGAACTAAATGACAATTCAAGAAACTAATTTCATAAAATGAAATTTAAACTCAAGAACTGAATAACATAAAATGAAATTGAAATTCAAGATTCCATTTACATGAAATGAAATTGAAATTCAAGAACTAAATTACATAAAATGAAATTAACATTCAAAAACTCGACTTCATACAATAAAATTGAAATTCAATAATTGAATTACATAAAATACAAATTACACAAAAATTGGTCAACAGAAACAAAGACCTACATATAAGGCCGAAAACCTATCAAGTCCTCCATGACATTAGAAACATAACAGTATATAAAACTATAACGATAAAATAAATTAGGAAATATAAAACAAAAATAAATCACCTAACTCCTAAACGAAGAAAATGAAAATAAAAATAAAAATAAAATGGCAATCATTTCAAGCGAGTCACGCAAGAAGCGGGAACATTATTTTGCACCCTTCTAATCAGCGTCATTCCAATCAGACAATGGCCGAAATTACCAGGTAGAAGACACCTGGGTGTACCGGGAGTGGAAGTAGGGGTTGGGGGGGGGGGGGGGGGGGGGGGGGGGGGGGGGGGGTTGGGGGGGGGGGAGGGGGGGGGGGGGCGACTGGAGAAAAAGGCAAGTGTATAGCTTAGATAATTTAATGAAATAGGCTCGCTTTTCTGTCTCGCGTTCGGTGGTTCGGTTTACATATAGATCAATATATGATTCCCGAGGTAGAGAAAATTGGATACTAAATTACATTTGTAGCTTAATGTTTATATAATATTTTTATTTTCATTATATATACATATATATATATATATATATATATATATATTATATATATATATATATGTATGTATATGTATATATATATATATATATATATATATATATATATATATATATGTATTGTATCATACATCATATATATATATATATAATATATATATATATATTATATATATATATATATATATATATATATATTTGTGTGTGTATTTACCTTTCTTGACAACTGAATGTTTGCCGAAATTGACTGCAAGTCGTCGATACGTACTGCCTAGTGTTGAGTCCTTCCAGGTACCAGATAGTTTGTCAACTATAATTCGCCTTTGTTGATATTCCCGAAGTAGAGCGAATTGGATATTTAACGCCATTTACATTTTAAATTTCTGTAAATAACAAAATGTCACAATGATGTGATAAATTCCGTGTATGTATGTATGTATGTTCTGTATGTATGTATGTATGTATGTATGTATGTATATACATACATACATACATATATACGTACACGAAATTTATCACATCATTGTGACATTTTGTTATTTACAGAAATTTAAAATGCAAATGGCGTTAAATATCCAATTCGCTCTACTTCGGGAATATCAACAAAGGCGAATTATAGTTGACAAACTATCTGGTACCTGGAAGACTCGAACACTAGGCAGTACGTATCGACGACTTGCAGTCAATTTCGGCAAACATTCGGTTGTCAAGAAAGGTAAATAAATCCCTTGTTTGACTCGCTGCTGAAGACAATGTGCTTCTGTTCAAAGTTCTCTAGACCTGGCGTTTGTTATTCCAAGGTGTGAATTAGGTACTACCTCGTAGTTAAACAGCTGTCGTAGTCGCAACTAGGGTTAAATAAGACACCGGGTTACCAAAGTGCGTGTGTGTCGTGGCAAGTTATAATTCGTACGAAAGAAAAAATATGTATTCACCTCTCAGACCCTTCAAATATTGTACTCAGGGAGAGAGAGAGAGAGAGAGAGAGAGAGAGAGAGACGAGAGAGAGAGAGAGAGAGAGGGGGGGGGGGGTCGTGGCTGGGGTAACGGTCGATCAAGGGCTTTGTTTTAAGTCCTACCGCATAATCTCTACTGTGTAATTAGGTCTCTCTCTTTCTTTCCCCTCATATTCACTTGGCAAAGACGATGACAAGAAAAGGGGGAGGGGAAATCAACAAGGCGAGGTCGTGAGTTAAAAGGGAGAGAGAGAGAGAGAGAGAGAGAGACACACACACACACCCCTCCCCCACTTCTTCCCATTCCACCTGCAGCATTCTCACATTATAAGATTACCTTTGAGACCCATTCTCTTTTCATTGCGCCATTGCGCTTCTCTCTCTCTCTCTCTCTCTCTCTCTCTCTCTCATCCGAAAACCCTCCTACTCCATTATTTTTTAAAACTAGTTATTGTATGTAATTCCCTTCCATGGCCCAATCTCTCCAAGTCATCGTGATCTCTCTCTCTCTCTCTCTCTCTCTCTCTCTCTCTCTCTCTCTCTCTCTCTCTCTTTCTCTCTTTAATTTCTAATTTTATTCAAAACTATATGTACTTTGCATGCCTATTTCTCCTGAGTAATGTTATTCTCTCTCTCTCTTTTCTGGTTGTTATTCATAACTAAATATACTTTTGCATGCCCTTTACTCCTAGGTGATGCTATTCTCTCTCTCTCTCTCTAATTTCTGCTTGTATTCATAACTAATTGTACTTTTCCATACCCCTTTCTCCAGGGTGATGCTTTTCTCTCTCTCTCTCTCTCTCTCTCTCTCTCTCTCTCTCACCAGCCACGTTTTCCATTTTCCAGGCATAATCTACAACGCCAGCTTGCCAGGGATAAAAACAAGCTCCTCTCGTTCCGAGATCTAATATATTCACAAATCCTGTTAGAAAGGCGTTGTTGGAAAGATATCCAATACCTTCTTCCCTTTACGCCCTCGGCCCAACCCTTCCCCCGAACCCCCCCCCCCCCCCCATAAAAAAAAACTCCTCGTCCACACTACCACCCAAACCCACTCCCACCCCTCTATCTGCTACCTGCCTAATATGGTGAAGGCTTAAGGATTCAATATATATATAGGAAATATATATATATTATATATATATATATATATATATATATATATATATATATATATATATATATATATATAGCATATCTCAATTATTAAAAATTCCACCAAATTCCCATACTTTAAGAGTTTTCAAATGAAATTTCGCTTAATTCGCCTAAGCTGTGGGCACATCCACCAGAACCTGATGCGAAATCCGGGTAAGAATGATATTTCGAGTGAAAATGGAGGAAGGATGACGATTTACTTATTATATATATATATATATCTATATATATATATTATATATGTGTGTATATATATATATATATAATATATATATATATATATATATATATATATATATAAAATTGACCTGTGGGTACAAAAACTGTAGTTTCCATATCCGTCATGACTTCTTTATATGACTGTTTTTCTTAGAGGTTCTTATGCAGTTGGTGGAGAGGCTATTGTTAACAAATAAATAAATAAATAAATAAATAAATAAATAAATAAATAATAATAATAATAATAATAATAATAATAATAATAATAATAATAATTAATCCACAGTTATGTAAATGTTTTTAAATTGAAATATATGTACATTTACATAACTGTGGATTTGTTTCTCCAATAATAATACTAATAATAACAATAATAATGACGAATCTAATTAGATGTAATCAGAATATCAGTAATGGTACTGGTAATAATGTTTAATTGCCATAAATACAATTGTCCATCATAAATGAACTGAACTGTATATAAACAGCATTTTCGACGTACATTAGTTAAACAGAAAATAGATTACCTTCACATATATTTCAATCACCAATAAGCTACGGTCTCTTGAAATGGGAGGGCGAAGGGGTCCCCCAGATAAAAATATGGTTACTGACAACTATAACTCTCCGATAACTACCTATACGAGGATAATTTACGTTTTTCCTTTAAAGGTGGTGGATACAGAAAATGTTAATCTTTCAGCTTGTAATTTATTAATGAAGTTGGTACATCCGTGACCTTCTCAACCCAGGCTGCTGCCACCACCAGTTGACTATCCATTAAGTGCGTAATTTCAATTATTCTTCGTACCTCTTCCCCTTTCTTGAAAACTGGATTCATAAACACATATGATAAATCCAGACAAATAAAATACATACATATGTATACTCTCTCTCTCTCTCTCTCTCTCTCTCTCTCTCTCTCTCTCTCTCTATATATATATATATATATATATATATATATATATATATATATATATATATATATATAGTGTGTGTGTGTATTACACATACACACACACACGCACGCAAATATATATATATCTATATATATATACATACATATATATATATGTATATATATATATATACATATATATATATATATATTATATATATATATATTATATTCACATACTATATATGTTACTTAAACATAAAATCTCGAAACATCTAACTCAAAACCTTTCCCTCGTAAAACCTCCACACAGACAAACCGAAGGACGGTAAGGTATACATGCACACACACACACACAGCCAGACCTTCATATACCCGCCATCTAGTGGGGGAAAAATAAATAAATAGAAACCTGGGACTCACAACCGTACCGTTGCAATTTCGCTTCCGCCGCTGCATGAGATTAAGGAGGAGTATTGCAAAAATCTGTCCCCTTTTTTTTTCATCCCATGTTTTACGTTTTAGTCACGTAGGACACATTGGGTGGGGTAAGTGAGGGGGGGAGGGGAAGGGTGTGTCGTTTCGAGCTGGGAAAAGTTTATTGAAGATCGAGGTTTTACATTTATCGGTGTGTTACAATAATTCTCATTTCTTATGCCTGTTTCCTTGTTTTATTTATCCGTTGGGGCAATTTGATCCTATGGAAGTTTGTCAGTAGAGTGAATGGTGATCTTTAGGGAGGTTTTATTCATGAATTACAATAAATCTCTGTCACTTTTTTTTCTAGTGAACACCATATTCTTAGGAGGCTTGAATTTCAAGTCAATGGCCCTTGCGTGGTTCTTCCATATTAATAGGGTTCATTATCTGAATATTAATAACAATAAAAATGTATACTTCTCTACTGACAATAAACTAAACGTTTCAGCTTGCCGTCTTCCATCAAGGGGGAAGCCTCTTTCCTCCAATATTCCATAATAATATATGATATAAGCATGCAAAATTAAGGCACCCAGGTATAAGCTTTGGGACGGTAAGTCCCATATCAAAGGGGTGGAATTAAGGCCCGCTGTCAATTTTTATTTGCGATATACAACTTGTTTTAAAATCAATATTCATAAAAACTATGAAAAGCCTCCTGTCAATTTTCATTTGATATATACCACTAGTTTTAAAATCAATAATGATAACTACTATGAAAAGCCTCCTGTCAATTTTTACTTGAAATATGCAATTAGATTTAATATCAATAATGATAATACCCATGAAAATACTAAATAAAGCATTATGCAACACTGAAATAGTACCAAATTAGAGGAGAGACTGGTTGTAAACATCCCTTGTCTTGAACTGGAGATCAAACTTGCCTTGGACGAACTATCTCACTTAGGTAATAGACCTAACAAAAGTTTCCTACCTGTTCTTTAACAGAGAGGGACAGTAACTAAGACTTTGGGCTGTATCGCATAAAACTCTCAAGTCAGGTATCTATTATGAATTTCACAAATTTTCTAAACAAGTCTCAAAACCTTTATACTTGCGCCCTTTTTTGTCTAGCGGTCTGATGACTTGCAATCTTACCCCTTCTTTAAATTCTTCTCTCCCTTTGGTAATTACTGTATTTGTGTGTGCATGTGTGTGTATGTGTATGTGTGTTTGTTTGAGAGAGAGAGAGAGAGAGATTGGTTAGGAGCAGAAGAGAGAATATCTTGGTAACTATTCAATAATTTTACCCCATTATGCATAATGATTATCTCACCGACATCATATCGTCCGTCTCTCTCTCTCTCTCTCTCTCTCTCTCTCTCTCTCTCTCCAACTGCTGATTTTAGGGGAAAATGTCATCCCAATCTCGTTCCCGGATCGCATACAGAGAGAGAGAGAGAGAGAGAGAGAGAGGAGAGAGAGAGTAAATATAAAGCGTTAACAACAAATGGAAAAGAAGAGAGAGAGAATCGAATATGGAGGAACTAAAAAAAAAATATAAAGAGGGGCAGACCCCCAGTGGGAACAAGAATGAGACAGAATAGGAAAGCTTTATGAGCACGAGAGAGAGAGAGGAGAGAGAGAGAGCAGAGAGAGATGGTGAGAGAGAGAGAGAGAGAGAGAGAGAGAGGAAGAAGCGAGAGAGAGGGAGAGAGAGAGAGAGAGAGAGAGCGAGATAGAGAGGACGAGAGCGGAGAGAGATAGAGAGAGAGAGAGAGAGAGAGAGAGAGAGAGAGAGAGAGAGCACACCACATCAACATGCGATGGAGTCTCGTCAAACAAATGAGATTATGGCGACGAGTTCAACGAGATTAAAGAGTCAATGGTTATCATGACGACGATAGGAAACGACAGTTAGTACCGTCATTACCGACAAATGACAGTTAGTATCGTCATTAACGACATCAAATTCCCTAATTACCTACGAGAGGCACATTGAGGCTAATTAGCTGTAATCTCAAATGAGCCGACTTACTGTTATATAGAGTGGGTTTTCAGTCAATCAATTAATACTAATTTTTTTTTTTTTTTATGTGGGGTGAACACTTACAAATTATATATATATATATATATATATATAGTATATATATATATATATATATATATATATATATTAGAGTGAGAGAGAGAGAGAAAATTTTAGCTTTCCATATCGGGGTGTTTTCAGTGAAAGGCAATTTCTAATATCACGGCTTTCATTGACTATCATCGTTTTTCACCTGGGTTTAAAATATAGTTCCGTACCGATATTTCAAAGGACTATCACATTTTTTACAATAAGGTTTTCAATAAATGTTTTTAAATCGGGGTCTTTGATGCATTTTAAAACCTTGACACCAATCTTAAATTATATGTCAATTTCACATCATTAACTCTGAATAGTACTAAGATCTTATATCGGGTCTTCTGTCATGTAACAGCCGCTGTGGCCTTCACAACTACCGATCTAATTCCCTTAATTGGCCATAAATAGATCAAGGAGCGTAAACAGAGTCTTTTATACTTCATTTCATTTGCTCTCTCTCTCTCTCTCTCTCTCTCTCTCTCTCTCTCGTTTGCGCACTTGTGTTCCCCCTTGCCCAGCGGGGGATATTTCTCTCTCTCCATAATTTGTATTTTTTTCTATTTACTTTCCTTTGATTACTTCATCCGTTCACCATACATTCATAATTAAATTATATATATATATATATATATATATATATACTATATATATAATATACATTATGTTGTATAATTTACTATATGTAGATAACACAAACACCACACACACACACACACACTTTCACTCCACATCCACTGAGCAGGAAGGGCTCTACAGCCTGAAAGGACAAGCTTCTGGAAGTCCGCGTTCTTGAGGCACGATGGCTGACAAGCTTTTTGCCAGGTCTGTGTACAAAGCAACAGAATATATCTCTAAGATGTTTATTCCTTCTCTCAAGATAAGGCGTAAGATAAGTCTGCAAAGTAAATTTCCCTAATTTTATTTGACTCATCAAGATTCAATGGGTCACTTCCTTCTTCATTTCCAACTGGTTGTTCTGATGTCACTTTCTTCAATGACATTTCACTAGTCAAGACAGGGATAATATCCTATACAGGATTATCGGGACTGCAAGGTAGTACAAAGATCCTACTTTCAATAAATCTTACTAATATGAATGAAATTAAAAGTAACTGGATATTCACTTTATGAAAATCAACTCTAAACTGGGAAGACAGCATGTGAGGTCTATAAAATATGATAAAGTCTTCAGTTAAAAAATGATTACGGATGCGCTAGTAAGAAACACGGAAGTAATCGTAAGTACCACACCGACTGACTCTCCACATCATTTCTTAATTATAAAGCCCCTTATTGGAATATAAAATTTAGGCCAAGGCCAAGGCTGCGACCTATGAGCTTATTCAGCGCTGAGAAGAATACTGAAACAGTTGTTAGGTCAGGGTAGGAAGTAAGGTGGAAGAAAGGGAATAAGAAGAGGGAAAGAGTAAAAAGAATGAAAACGGCTATGCAGCTAAGGGATGAAGGGGCACTGCAAAGAATCTTAAGTATTGCCTACAGTGGACTGGTGAGGTACAAAGAATAACTTCTTCATCGTAGTTCGCGTATAAGTTGGCAGTAGTAGAAGTCGTGGTAGTAGTAGACGAGATCTGCCTTTGAAACGGCTCCCTGAACCTCGCTATCTGATCAGAAGATACAAAATAGCACCAACACTACACGACGGGAGGGGCACCGCGACAGCCACTGGTCACAAATCAAGTGGAAGGACAACCGCAGTCCATTTCAATTCTCTTCATGATGCATGTCTCACAATACGCAAAATAATCACCTTGAAACAGAGAGAGAGAGAGAGAGAGAGAGAGAGAGAGAGAGAGAGAGAGAATTATCATCCGGTGCCCTCTACACTGGATATTGCATACATCACTTCAACTGACTTATTCGACTGCAGTTTACAGGACTATATAAAAAAACTACAGAGAGAGAGAGAGAGAGAGAGAGAGAGAGAGAGAGAGAGAGAGAGAATTATCATCCGGTGCCCTCTACACTGGATGCTGCATATATCACTTCTACTGACTTAATCAACTGCAGTTCACAGGACTAAATAAAAAAATCTACAGAGAGAGAGAGAGAGAGAGAGAGAGAGAGAGAGAGAGAGAGAGAGAGAGCATACCGGAAACTTATGAATTATAACATAATAAAAACAAAATTACATAAGAGAGAGAGAGAGAGAGAGAGAGAGAGAGAGAGAGAGAGAGAATTATCAAAACATAATGATCAGAAATGAAAAGTTACAAGATGAGAGACAAAATTGAAATATGTCTACTGGAAAGGGACACACCAGAGAGAGAGAGAGAGAGAGAGAGAGAGAGAGAGAGAGAGAGAGAGAGAGAGAGAGAGAAAGCAGAGCAGAACGAAATCACAAAACGATAAGGTTGAAAATCTTATTTTCGGATTTGACTCCAAGGGCGGAAATTGACATCGCCATAAAAGGAGGAAATGATAAAACTTCAGACTACTAGAGATTGTAAAAGTTATAATTAGAGAGATGGGTTATCATAATTACAAAAAATAGGGGAAAAAATTACCATCAGATTTTGGATAAAAAAAAAAAAGAGGGGGAAAAATGCCATTAGCTCCTTCCGGCGTGGAGCACAGATGTAAAGCACAGGCCCACACACACACACACACACACACACACACACACACACACACACACACAACACAGAATTGTTAAAATATGTTGATCAGAAACGATAACTTATAAACGATGAGAGAGAAAGAAAGAGTTGAATATGTCTACTGTAAATGGCGATGAGAGAGAGAGAGAGAGAGAGAGAGAGATAATTCAAGAACACGTTTGTAAAGAAATGACGCCAAAATCTTACTTATAATAATAATAATAAAAATAATAATAATAATAATTAATAATAATAATAATAATAATAATAATAATAATAATAATAATAATAATAATGCACGCAACATATGTGTGTCAGACAGCAAAGACACTGGAACTTACTGCACTTGAAGTTCATCCAGCAATTAAAAGTATGAATACTGCAGTGAATGAAACATTTTTCTGTCGGACCAGCCCCTTTCATGGGTAAATAATAATAATAATAATAATAATAATAATAATAATAATAATAATAATAATAATAATAATAATACCTCTTTCCTTTCCTTCCTCAACCTCCATCTCCTATTCCTTCATATCCTACAAAGAAAATGGAACCATTCCAGGACATGAGAAGAGCTCCCCTTGTTCTTCCCAGCTCTGGATTCCAAGGGACCTCCAGCATTCCAGAAGGTGCACCGGGAAAGCGGCTTATTACGTCATGTTCTTTAACACAGACTCCTTGGGTGTTGGAGAGATGGCGAAGATTGTTTACGGGAAGAAAAGAAAGAGATATTGACTTGAAATGATTCAATGAAGATAAGGAAGAAAGTTATGATTGGAGGCAAAAAGAAAGAGTGCATATGGGTAGTAACGGCGGAAATATCAGCAAGAAGCTGAGAAAGAGAGAGAGAGAGAGAGAGAGAGAGAGAGAGAGAGAGAGAGAGAGAGAGAATTAAAAGTAGCTAGGGAAAATGAACATTCCAACGGACGTAAGGAAGCATCGTCTCTTCGGACATGAATGAACATAAAGTAATCTACATGAACAGCATCACTGAACATAGATCGTACAAAAAATTGGGTGCCCTAAGATACCCAATGAATTAACCATTACTACCAAAATCACACTTTAACTGCTGAATATTTATAAACACACACCCCCCCCCGCCGGCGGCTCTCTTGGATAAGTTAAAAATGACGCAATAGGAGTGAACCCGTGACCGATTTCTCCTTATACATGGCATCGTCAAGAAGACTGATCCATAGCTTCAGAAATTGGTATAAGTTAGGAAAATACAGTACAAAGAAATGAATAATCCTGTAAATGACAGAAAAGCGGCTGGTCTATCGTTTGGTTGTCATTCGGTCAAGACAAACAACAAATCTTAAAATCTAAGCATTTTACATGTTCTGTATAAATAAAAGCTTTATATCAATAAATTTTTAAGCTGATATTCAAACAGTTATCAAAGTATCCTTTTTTAAAAACTAAAAACTTACTATATTACGTGCCAACATGTTATTTAAAATATTACGTTTTGTTTACAAATAAGGGGCTTCGAATAAAAATAATGATTCAAAGACAACAAAGGACATAATTTTTTTAGATATCCTAACATGAATAATTACGAAACATAAAAAAAGGAAATGCACGCGAATTAAGTAAATTTTCATACATCAATTTTTTTCACAATATCCTAACATAAATAGTTACGAAACGTGAAAAAAATTAAGACAGAAATGCACGCAATTTACGTAAATTTTCACCCATCACCAATTTTTTTTAAATAATTTTCTAACATGAATAATTACGAAACTTGAAAAAAGAATTAAGGAAATGCACGCAATTTCCGTAAATTTTTACAAATTACCAAATGTTTTGACAGATTTCCTAACATGAATAATTACGAAACATAAAAAAAAATAAATAAATAAAGACGGAAATGCCGGCAGTTTACGTATATTTTCACACACGGCCAAACGCGCAAACAGCTCGCTAAATTTCGTATGCAGAGAAATCCACAAGAAAACGAAACCTGCCGCCTGCGCTTATCGGAGCAAATCTAAAGTAATGGGAAGCCCGCTTCTGCACGGAATGGAAAAATTAATCTTGCAAAGCAGATGTTTAGTCACAGGCAAGAACTTCAGAGCGGCGCGGCGCTGAAACGTCTGATATTTCATCAATGGTAATCTTCGTTTTATAGATTTATAACACACGAGCTCTCTCTCTCTCTCTCTCTCTCTCTCTCTCTATTATATATATATATATATCTAATAAAAGGAGCCCATAAAAACACCAAATGTAGAGAGAAAAAGTACTATATTTCAGAGACTGCTGTCTCTCTCTTCAGGTATAGAATGAGAAAAGTTTACAGAAAAGGTGGTATTTATACCAAGAGATTCGTCCACAAGTAAGCCAATTTAGGTCACCCCCGCTGATAATCTTCCTTTAATCTTCTTAAGCGTTGGTTGAATGAACACTGCGTCGACGATGTCCGAGGTCCAATTCCCTTTTGAGATGTTCATTACCTGCTTCTCTTTTATTAAGGCCGATTCCATCATTTGACTCTTGTACCGGCAGTTGCTGCTATAAATTACACGTGACATATTCCAGTTTATTCTATGGTTATGTTCATTTATATGATTGAAAATAGCCGAGTTCTGTTGTCCATACCTAACTGACCGTTTGTGTTGTATTAATCTCTGGGGAAGTGATTTACCTTGTAAAATCCGATGTAAGATTGGTCACAGTCCTGGCATGGGATCTCATATACCCCAGAGTCTTTGGGCGATGTCTTTTGTTGGACGTTAATCAGGGATTTGGCTAAGGTATTTGGGTAGGTAAATGCAAAAGGGTTGGATTTCCCAAGGGTGTGAGTTACTCTCTTAATCGTCTCCAGGTGGGGAATTTTTATTTTATTGTTGGGTGTGTCTCTGGTCTTGTCTTTAGGGGGTCGGTAGAAAATTACGTTTGCTTTTTGAATTGCTTTCTCAATTATATGGTCAGGATACTTTAAAGATGAAAGTTGCTTGCGAATTAGTTCAAATTCTTTTTCCAGGAAATCTGGGAACAACTCGTAAGGCTCTTAAGAATAGGTTGCTAGCTAGACTTATCTTGATAGTATTGTCATGATAGCTAAAGTATGAATATATTAAAGTGAGAACGTTGGCTTTCTGTATATGGTAGATTTTAGTTTCTGTCGTGTCTCTGATTATTAAAACATCAAGAAAAGGAATTTTGTTGTCTGTTTCCCATTCAACTTTAAATTTGATGCTGGGCACTAATGCGTTTAATTTTGAGAGGAATTCATTAAAATTACCCCACTTATCCCAAAATGTTAGTATGTCATCCACGGTATCTCATCCACAGCATGTTTTTGGGTTTTATTGCATTTATTACTGTAGTTTCAAAGTATTCCATGTACAGATTGGCTAAAATAGGACTAAAGGACTACCCATACTACACCCGAATTTTTGCTTGTAGAATGATTCCCCGAATGAAAATACGTTATTAGATGCACATAATTCAACTAACTTTATTATTTTGTCAAGTGCCAAAGGGAAATGATCTGAATAGGGGGATAATTTTTCCCTTAAAAACTGAAGAACGTCCTGTACTGGTACTTTTGTGAATAGGGAGTCTACGTCAAGGCTTAAAAGTTTTATGTTGTGAAGTGGTATATGTGCTTCTCTGAATTTGTGACAAAAGTCTTCCGAGTGTTTGATGTGACTGGGAGAAAAAGTGCCTAAAAAAGGAGAAAGGAGGCCAGCTAACCATTTAGAAATTTTTGTAATTGAAAGCTCCGGCGCATGAAACGATGGGTCTGAATGGAAGATTGTCTTTGTGAGTTTTGGGAAGACCATAAAAGTAGGGTAATTTAGGATTAATTACTTTAAATTTCTCTAATAGTTCAATACTCTTTTTGTCTTTGCCAATTAATCTTACTTTCCGAAAAAATTCTGTGGGAACGTTCTGGAGGGGATTTTTCGTCAGTTTTTCGTAAGTATTTGTGTCGCTAAGGAGCTGGTTGATTTTGTCGAGGTAGAAGTCTTTGTCCATTATTACAATTTTGCCGTCTTTGTCGGATCTACTTATTATAACATCTAACTTTTTTAGCGAGTGGATGGCTATCATGAATCTTATGCGGGTGGGAACAGGATATTTCTTATGAAGGTCAGTTAAAGCATTTAGTAACACTCCTTTAATTTTAAACATATCTCTTCACGGCTGTAGTTTTTGTCAGATATGAATTTATCAAAAGCCACTATGAAGTCTAGGTTGTTTTTGCGGTCTGGCATTAGGGCAAAGGATAAGCCTAAATTTAAAACTAAATGTTGATTACAGTAAGGGGGGTGTTGGATAAGTTTAAAACTTTGTCTTGTTGTTCAAGATTATTCCATGCGCTATTATCTATTAGGTTATTTAACTTGCGTAAAAGTCTGTTGGAATGAGTCACGCTATTATAGGCAGCAATGTCGGAACAGAATGAAATCAGATACCTGTATACGTGGTCCGTAGTGAGGAGGCGAAGATTAGATTGAGTTCCATATATCACTCTGCGTAGCACGAAGATGTCGTTTCTCGTATTGGTGATTCTTTCTTCCAGGAAAATCTTGTGTGATAGAGGGAAGGGGTTTGATTGCAGAGTCCATCTCCCGAATCCGTACATTTTTGGAAGTACTTGTTCTTTGAGGCATTCTTCCAAAAAGTGTTTTTGGTTTTTTAGCCCGTGTAGTCTGTTCAGTTCTTTTTCAAACTTGCGGAAAACTGGCTTGACTTCTGGAAGTGAGTGAAGAATCGTGGAAAGGCGGTTGAATTCCATAATGGGCTGACAATGACTGGTAAAAGTGTTCTGTAACAACAGAATTCCATCTAATAAAAGGAGCCCATAAAAACACCAAAATGTAGAGAGAAAAGTACTATATTTCAGAGACTGCTGTCTCTCTCTTCAGGTATATGAATGAGAAAAGTTTACAGAAAAGGTGGTATTTATACCAAGAGATTCGTCCACAAGTAAGCCAATTTAGGTCACCCCCGCTGATAATCTTCCTTTAATCTTCTTAAGCTAAAAAAGTTAGATGTTATAATAAGTAGATCCGACAAAGACGGCAAAATTGTAATAATGGACAAAGACTTCTACCTCGACAAAATCAACCAGCTCCTTAGCGACACAAATACTTACGAAAAACTGACGAAAAATCCCCTCCAGAACGTTCCCACAGAATTTTTTCGGAAAGTAAGATTAATTGGCAAAGACAAAAAGAGTATTGAACTATTAGAGAAATTTAAAGTAATTAATCCTAAATTACCCTACTTTTATGGTCTTCCTCCCAAAACTCACAAAGACAATCTTCCATTCAGACCCATCGTTTCATGCGCCGGAGCTTTCAATTACAAAATTTCTAAATGGTTAGCTGGCCTCCTTTCTCCTTTTTAGGCACCTTTTCTCCCAGTCACATCAAACACTCATCGGAAGACTTTTGTCACAAATTCAGAGAAGCACATATACCACTTCACAACATAAAACTTTTAAGCCTTGACGTAGACTCCCTATTCACAAAAGTACCAGTACAGGACGTTCTTCAGTTTTTAAGGGAAAAATTATCCCCCTATTCAGATCATTTCCCTTTGGCACTTGACAAAATAATAAAGTTAGTTGAATTATGTGCATCTAATAACGTATTTTCATTCGGGGAATCATTCTACAAGCAAAAATTCGGGTGTAGTATGGTAGTCCTTTAAGTCCTATTTTAGCCAATCTGTACATGGAATACTTTGAAACTACAGTATTAAATGCAATAAAACCCAAAAACATGCTGTGGATGAGATACGTGGATGACATACTAACATTTTGGGATAATAAGTGTGGGGTAATTTTAATGAATTCCTCTCAAAATTAAACGCATTAGTGCCCAGCATCAAATTTAAAGTTGAATGGGAAACAGACAACAAAATTCCTTTTCTTGATGTTTTAATAATCAGAGACACGACAGAAATACAAAATTACCATATACAGAAAGCCAAAACGTTCTCACTTTCATATATTCACTACTTTAGCTATCATGACAAGATAAGTCTAGCTAGCAACCTATTCTTAAGAGCCTTACGAATTTGTTCCCCAGATTTCCTGGAAAAAGAATTTGAACTAATTCGCAAGCAACTTTCATCTTTAAAGTATCCTGACCATATAATTGAGAAAGCAATTCAAAAAGCAAACGTAATTTTCTACCGACCCCCTAAAGACAAGACCAGAGCACACCCAACAATAAAATAAAAATTCCCCACCTGGAGACGATTAAGAGAGTAACTCACACCCTTGGGAAATCCAACCCTTTTGCATTTACCTACCCAAATACCTTAGCCAAATCCCTGATTAACGTCCAACAAAAGACATCGCCCAAAGACTCTGGGGTATATGAGATCCCATGCCAGGACTGTGACCAATCTTACATCGGATTTACAGGTAAATCACTTCCCCAGAGATTAATACAACACAAACGGTCAGTTAGGTATGGACAACAGAACTCGGCTATTTTCAATCATATAAATGAACATAACCATAGAATAAACTGGAATATGTCACGTGTAATTTATAGCAGCAACTGCCGGTACAAGAGTCAAATGATGGAATCGGCCTTA
>NC_061091.1:26088382-26098382 GCF_015104395.2 Macrobrachium nipponense
CTCTCTCTCTCTCCTAACCTTTAATTTATCCATTATCAGGTTCAAATCGAACTTAAAAACCCTAGACAAACTCACTTCCTTAATCAATTGCTTAATTACAGCTAGCATTAATGTTCAGTCAAAAAGCACGCGAGCAACTCATTAACGCACGAGAATATCTGGGAATTCCTAAGATATTAGAAGGAAATTTTTTACATTTATTCATAATTACTAGAGGTCTCCTCATTAAACCCATAAACGGTCCTTACATTACGCACACAAATGGTTTCCACAGTCAACAAATAAACGATCTGAACACGTAGTCGGTCTCCACACTGCCACAAACTGCCTCCACAATAAAAACATAACGGTGTCCACATTAAATTGATAAACGTTCTCCACATTTAAATAGGGCAACGGTCTCCACGTTAACCACATAACCGGTCTCCACACTAAACACGCCAACGATCTCCACATTCTGCACACAAACGGTCTCCACAATAAAAACATCACGGTATCCACATTCAATGGATAAGCGTTCTCCACTTTAGGTACACGGTTTTCAGGTTAACCAATAAACGGTCTCCACATTAAACAACCAATCGCCACATTAAACAGATAAACGGTCTCTACATTAAATATGCACGCGGTATCCATATAAAACACACACGGTTACACACATACAGACAAGTACCCGCAGATTTAACAGATAAAACGACTGACTAGTCAGGAACCAATTGTCGATGTCCCTTGCGAAATTCAAATTCTCTCTCTCTCTCTCTCTCTCTCTCTCTCTCTCTCTCCTTCCAGTACTACCTCACTAAGCAAACAAAAGCTGAAACAAAGGCCAAGAGTGAGGGAGGAGGAGAGCTAGAGGGGGAGGGAATGTGGGAAGGGGTATTTTTGGCGGGAAAATGCTGCCCAGGAACAAAAGAAGACAACAATGCGTCATGTATTGTCTTCCCTCTTAAAGATGAGCTCAGGAGACGTCGTAGTATTTCTTTCTTCTTTAAATGATGATTCAAGCTTTGTGGGTGGGAGGGGGTGAGGGGCAAGGAAGGGGAAACAAGCAAACAAACAAATGGAAAGGAAAAAGAAAATACCAGCTTGCGTTAAATCATCTCTGGGGGAAACTGAAGTGAAGAACTGCTGTTTCTAGAACTCTTTTCGGAGGTGAGGAACGAGGGGTAGGAGGAGGAGGAGGAGGAGGAGGACGTGGCAGGTTGGAGGAACTTCGAGATAGTTTACAGGAGACACTTTTAAGACTTATAAAAATGAAGCCTTAAATAGCCCATTAATACAGAATTCACGAAATTCACATCCAAAAGGAATTATACTTGACAGCACCTACCCAAGCCAGGGTTCGATCCCAAGTGTGCGCTTTAAAGCACTCAGACATCGTGAGAGATAATTGATCACCTCTTTGTTGAAAAATCCTTTTGTCCTATTTAGGTTTACACTTAAAATTGAATTTAAAAAATTAAAATGACGATTTTTCAATATAATTTCCTTTGACAAACAGTGTAGAGCAACAAAGACAAATAGAAATATGCTTTCAAAACTCGCAAGCAAATAAAGAAAGGCTCGGCAAAACACATCGGAGAAGAGTTCGGTGTATTTGGAAAACGAAGTTCAAGAAAAAAAAACTTCCGGGAGAAGAAGTTTTCCTTTTATTGTATGACAGTTTTGTAAAAATCGTCGCATTTTATATCATATGCTATCATAGGTACCATGTGCACACATGTCGTAAATCTAAATCAAATCATCTAGACAAAAAAGAAAAGAAATAACAACAGCAAAACAACGGAGGAAGGCTTCACTCTACCTAGATTTTTTTTATTAAGATGTAGAGCTTACCAAGTGGTACCGAAGTTCATGAAGTTTAAATTGTACAGAAATGTGCAATACTGCGTTTTATAAGGAATGTTTGGAATGGTCAAATGGAACAAGAAATTTCCCCCAAGAAACTCCGTAAGGAAGTACTGAAGTTACAAGTGAATACCCTGGAAGTTCGCTAAAAGGAGACTGTCTTTTATAAATAATAACAAGTCGACTAGAACCAATAGTAATAACTATTATGATTATAAAGCTTTATGACTCAACAACTATCTCACCAAAAACTCAACCTCTATCCTTAGCCAATTGAGAACTCCCGTGGAGGCCAAACAGCGCCCTTCTGAAAAGACTGACATATTGCCTATTGTTCGGGATTACAATTCAGCGCCTCGCACCTCTGCTATGGCTTTTCTTGAGCGGCCGAGAAACTATGAACGTAAGAAGAAAGGTCCTCTGACACTTATTACAATCACTATTCATCCATCTCCTCCGCCCTTTCTTTCTTTCAGTGTGTTCTGACAAGTTGGTGAGGTCGGCAATTATCTGGTCTTGCATAGTTCACAGCGTTCTCCAGTGTTCTTTTTCTCACTCATTTATTTATCTACTTTGTTTCTGATGGCCAAGTGGAAGTAACCAATTCTATTTATGGGTGTCCCAGTATTGTAAAAATACATTACATCTACAAATATCTGCAGCAGAAGAAAAGGTAACATCTGCTGATACTATTTCTGGGACAAAAAAAATTAGATTGTATACCATTTCGTCTTCTCCCCAGGTGTTCCCAACCCATTGCATCCGCAATACTTCCTTTGTTCCTTTCAATTTCTCATTCTTATCACCACCAACAATTCACATTACATCTAACTGTGATTTCTTCAGAGAGCTTATTTATTGGTGCATAGCCTCCTACATTACCCATATTGCACTGTCTGGATCTAAAACTTGCAGGCGGTAATAATCAGCTGCTCACTGTTTTCATTTCAGTCAAAGCCTTTACTTCATTTGGAGTCAATATCATAACTACTCTTCTACCAATTCCCATGCTCTCCCTGAATATATATACACACACACACACATATATATATATATATATATATATATATATATATATATATATATATAAGCGATTACCTCAGGAAAATGATAGGCAGAAATCCAAGCGCTTTCGTCTTTACTAAAGACATTGCCAAGGAACGAATGTTTTAGTAAAGACGAAAGCGCTTGGATTTCCGCCTATCATTGTCCTGTGGTATTCGCTTATATAATAAAGTCACGCGCATCTACTGTGATTTTTTAAGCATATATATACGTATATATATATATATATTATATATATATATATATATATATATATATATATATATATATATATATATATATACCTTGCCACTTCAGCTGTCTCTCTCTTTTCCCATTTTTCTTACCCCGTGATTCACGAAGACAAGGATGTACAGTCCACATCTCTCGAATCTGTATTTTTCTTGTGTATATGAAAAATATGATTCAGTTTCCCCTTAGCACTTTTGAACCGAGAGACTTAGCAAAACATAATACCCAGAACTGGGATCCCATTTCTAAACTGGTTAATTACACTAAAGGATAGCCTGACACACGTATATAAAACCCCAATAATTTCATTTAATCTACACAGGAATCATAAAAAAATCATTAAATTCATAGATTTTGTTGGGATATCTATCCATAATGTTTATATAACCATGCTGCAGTGCAAACAAGTTACGTGAATTGCTCATAAAAATGTACATAAACAAAATTGGCTACAGACAAAAAATGTTTGTCTCACGGTGCATTTCATTTCAAATTTCCTACCCTTCAGCGGACTGTAATAAAATACATACACGCTGCTGTATATAAATTTCAGAATTCAGGTAAAAACGCGGACGAAAAATGGCAGTTTTCCAATATTCCGCTAAGTGCGTTTACCGGTATGTTGACAATTTTCTATGCAGTATTTCATGAGTATTTTCCTTAAATTCTTAACATAATATTAATAATGCATTATCCAATTTGAAGATGTAAGGTATAAAAATAAGGGCCTCATTTTGCCATAATAATAATAATAAAATAATCATAATAGTAATAATAATAATGATAATATTTCACGCCTTGCACTGTACGAATTACATAACTTTCTTTGCAACCCTTTTCTATTCCTTTTACTGTACCTCCGTTCAAATTCTCTTTCTTCCATCTTGCTTTCCACACACTCCTAATAATTGTTTCAAAATGCAACTGCGAAATTCTACTTCTGTTACACCTTTAAATTTAAGCCTTATTACTCTTAATTCCCCTTTCAGCGCTGATTGACCACTTAGGTCCCACCGCTCGGCCTTTGGCCAAAATTTTATACTCGACTAATAATAATAATAGCATCCTTTATTTCAGCTCAGGGCCATATACAGGCAATATACAAAGTAACAACAACAACAACGATGATGATAATAATAATAATAGTACAACTAGCAGCAAATCATCAATAAATCATATAAATAGCACAAATAAAGTAACACTTCTCTCCTAGAGAAATTTTCATTAGGCAGCTCTCCCGGTGCCCCGTGTCAGGGCATTCCAGTTATCAGCACTCATAATTCCGGACATGACCTTTGCGGAGGGGTCATCCAGTTAATCAGCTGAAGAATAATTGACCGTCATGTCCGGGTATTTAAGCCCACGGATGAAAAAGAACTCAGATTTGTCACCTTGACATGTTCGATCGAGACGTAAAAGAACTCTTTGATTGGAAGCGCACCGGTTAAGATGGGGAATTCGATTTACGCAGGGCAGGTTTCAGATTGATTGATTGATTCGAAGTTTCGGCGTTGCGGATGCTTAGGTTAGCGGCGTTAAGATGATAGCTGCTCAGGCTCAGGGGCGTTCTTGTTAATTGCTGTATTCTGGGGAATGTTTGAGTTAATGTCCACATTTGAAAGTCGCTTATGCAAATAATAGGATCAGATCGAATTGCATGTGAGAGTGTTTGGGCAATTATATAATTATTAACACTAAGTTTTTCTATAAGTATACAATTAAACACCAAGCTTTTTATAACACTAAAAAGTAAATAAATAAGGTAATACTTATAAGTGATATGGATACACGGAAAATTCCCGGTTACTACCTTTATACCGCATTCCAGTAGCATATATATACATATACATAAACAAAGCAATAACACGCCCCTTCATCAGCCATGCAATACATTAAATCATTAAGAGGCAAACATAACAAGAGTACCCCGAAAATGGAGCTAGGACCATTCACACCACTGGCATTCATTGCCACCGCTGGCCTTGGGAAAAGAAAAAACCTTAAAAACGATACAGCAGTGAGTAATATAAAAGAAATATTCAAGCTCTAGGCCATTTGTGACCACTGACCTTTTAATACATTATTTTCTGCGCCCTAATACTGTCGACAACATACATGCAATAATACTCTGCTCCTAGAAAGTACTATGTGATTAAACATTATGGATTTCTAACATTTATAATGGGCCAGATTTACACTTAACTTTGAATCGTAATGGTGGGATTTGCTTCCAGCTATGTATTGAAACGATGAATGCTTTTACCTGTAAATTATCCTTACTATGATATTTTCCTATTTTAGTTCTAATAAATCAACAAAGCAAATTGTGTCGTCTAGACAATTTACAGTGTAAAATCAATCAATCAATCAATCTCCAAAGTAAATTCCAGGGTGAAAATACACTTGTCACTCCACACACAAATATGCAGGTGCGGCAATAGCGTGAATAAGTGTGAGTGAATATATATATATATAATTTCATGTCGTTGCTTTGCCTTCTCAAAGCGTTGGAAAAATAGTACGCAGGAGATACTGTTGAGGAAACAATTGGACAGCAAAACGATGGAGTCATCATCCTAGTTACAGACTGGTAAATCCTTTTCCCATATTACTGTGGCCATCTTAAACTATCAGTAACAATATAGCGCCTATTCGTCTAAAGAAAACTGCAGAGACGAAGATAAACACTGAACAATCTCACTGAAGCTACTAAGGAATATACTTCTGCCATTATTATTACATATATATATATATATATATATAATATATAATATATATATATATATATATATATATAATATATGTATTACTGTTGCTACTGCTTCTCTAGCTAATGTAGATGCTATTACCTGCTATCAGACTACTTCTATCATTAAAATGATAATAATACAAAAACAGATGCCCATAATAATAATAACAATATCTCGCCCCCAATCAACACTAGATACCCAAAGTTACATCGTAAAAAAAAAAAAAAAAAAAACTATAATACCTGAATGCTCTTAGAACGCGTTATCGAAATTTTGCTTATTTGTACAAGAATAGAGACAAAATCCGATATATCCATCATTAAAGGAGCTGACCCGATAAGGGGTCAATGGAGGTCACCCAAGGAGGAGAGGAGGAAGAGGAGGAGGAAACTATCGGTAAACAGATCGTTAAGAGGGGGCTTGCATCGGGCCGAATCATATCGACACCTCCATTCACTATCAGAGAGAGAGAGAGAGAGAGAGAGAGAGAGAGAGAGAGAGAGTACTCGACAAATTTCATGATGATGTTGGAGACAGCGAGGACTTCCGACGTCTGTTTACAGAGAGAGAGAGAGAGAGAGAGAGAGAGAGAGAGAGAGAGAGAGAGAGAGTACCCAACAAATTGCATGATAATGTTGGAGAGAGAGTATCATTTGAGATAAGAAAAGGAGACCTTGTCTAAGCTCGTTAAGATAATTTTAATGATAGAACAACATACAAATAAAAGATTTTCATTGTTACGAAGGCCATAACCCTTTTTTTTATGACATTTGACAAAGATATAGAAGTAATAAGTCTAAATCCGTAATTTTGGCATTGTAGTTTACAAAAAAGAATAATAGTAATGAATAAAAAAAACACAAATCACAAAAAACTGTATTTCTTAGTTTTTTTTTCAGTCACATAAATATTAATAAATACAAACTCAATATACTGTATATGAATTTATTATAAACCATACGTTATGTTATTGTATAATCTACTATATATATATATAGCTTTGTGTTGTGTGTGTGTGTGGGTGTTGGTGGTGTGTGTTGTTGTGTGTGTAAGTATAATATTATTATTATTATTATTATTATTATTATTATTATTTATTCAGACGATGAAACCTATTCATATGAAACAAGCCCAGGCGGGGGGCATGACTTGAAATTCAAGCTTCAAAAGAATAGGGTGTTCATTAGAAAGAGTAAGTAAATATGCAGAGCGTGTATATATATATTTATATATAGTGTGTATATATATATATATATGATATATATATATATTATATATGTGTGTGTGTGTGTATATATCCATAAAATAGAGTTGCAAAAGTTATTTTTATAGGCGACAAAGAAGAAGCATTACCTACCCTGATATATAAATTCCCTATTTTTTCGTATCACGGCACATCTTGCCTCAAGATTTTTTTTTCGTTTTTTTTTTTTTTGAGGGTCGATTAAGTACGGTTCCATGTCCCTTTCCTCGTGAATATATATTATATTTTACGATTTACGAGAATATTCGGACTTGGGCAAACACATTCATACCTCTGCGACTGATGCACATTGGCAGTATATCTATCTGCCTATCTCTCATATATATATATATATATATATATATATATATATATATATATATATATATATATATATATATATATATATGCATAAAAATCACAGTAAATGCACTTGACTTCATAAATAAGCGAATTCCACAGGAAAATGATAGTCAGAATTCCAAGCGCTTTTCGTCTTAGACATTGTCAAGGAGTTAACTCCTTGACAATGTCTGAGTAAAGACGAAAGCGCAAGCGCTTGGATTTCTGACTATCATTTTCCTGTGGAATTCGCTTATATATATATATATATATATAATATATATATATATATATATATATATATATATATAACATACATACGTACATACTTCTTTTCTTCCGTCATCTATTGCTCTCATTTACCGATCTTCAACGATAAATTAACAAATGTTCTCAAGCTCTATATTTGCCTTCCATTTTCTTTTCTCATGAATCATGCACATCGCATGCACATTTTTCACGTTATGATATAATACCTTTCCCTTCAAAAAAAAAAAAAAAAGTTTTTCTTGAAGATTATTCACATAGTAAAAGGTAATCAGGAATTTTGAAATTCGGGCCTTCAAGGAAACACAAAAAGTAACAGCAACTGTTTCCTTAATGAGTATTTGAAAAAGCATGCTGTTAACACCATAAAACTCATCAACTCTTCGATGATGGTTTACTTAGCAACATTTCCATTTTGAAAAGAAATCCCCTTTTTTATATTTAGTCTCAAAAGATACTCTCAAAGTTGATTAGAAATTTATGATAGTAGTATCTACAAAACCTACATCAATCGCCATATAGATAAAAAAAGCTCATGAAAACCTAAATATATCTATAGCAATAGAATTTTTTAATAAAAGTACCAACATGATGCTCTGTGACCAAACGTATTAAGAAATGAAAAATCAAAAAGTATCTATAATTATAACAATAATAAAAAAATTAAACTATAAACAGTGATAAAAAACAATAGAAAAAATGGCTGTCACCAACAGTAATAATTAATAAAGTAAATTCATTTTAGAAAATTCAATTCCTCGTAGCTTTTTGACCTTCTCAACTTCATTCGGTCACGTCCCAACTAATTTAGGAAGTACGCACGATAATTAGTTCTCCATACCACTTACATACCATTAACACAGGGGTTATTCACGTGAGTCCTGGGGAGTTCCTAGTTACTTCTTTAAGGATCTCTGTATGCGGTACACTATAAAAAGAAGATTGGTGTTCACATATAAAACTAGAGTTAATTCTATGTAAGTGGATGATATACTGGTAAAAGAAAATGTTTAGGAGGAGAAAACCGATCCTCGCTTCAGTGTATAAAACGTGACATTTACCTTCGCAGTCAGGAACAAAATCAAGCTCAAGAGATTGACAATTAGCCCCAATTTTAGAGGTTGATTATGAGCTCCCCCTACCTGGACTTTTAAATGTGAAAATGAGGAGTCTTTAGCTTTCAGGAAAAATATAAATAAGTTTTTTTTTTCAATTTTATTCATCAGGATGAAATATGAAAAAAATGAATGAACTTTACATATACTCCAGAATTATTCTTCAAAATGAACTAAATAAAATAGAAAATGCAAAACGAACAAGAATAAAACAACCTACCCCACCAAAGGCTTACTAAGCAAAAAAAAAAGAAAAAAAAAATCTTATTGAATAAGAAAGAGCAGGCGCATAGAGGCACACGCGTATATAAACACACACAAAAGAACTCCCAAAAACGGCAAATATATTGTATGGTTAAGAGCTTCTGAAGAGGTCTATACAAATATCGAGATATCAAATGGAGACTTTATTCCCTGCTCATTCGATAGGCCTACTATAGCCCGTAACTTATAATAGCCATAAAGCACTATGAATAGCAGTCAATAGGCCCATGAGAGAAAGAGAGTGAGAGAGAGAGAGAGAAAGAGTGGGGGAGGGATATACACTCCCTTAAGGTATGGTAATGGTGGCTTTGTTGACGATGTATTTTTCCATAATTCATGAAAGCACGTGAGAGTACAGATGTCCGCCCCTTTTGAGTCTAAAACATTCACAAACGAACGCCTTGATTTCAAGCACAAAATCAGTCTTGCCTTTTAGGCCTCCGTCCCTCGAGTGGATTCCTTCCTGTCCTTTTATCCGCACCTCGCATACATTCCTTCAAGTCTCTCTATAACGATGCTTGTTTGTTTGTATGGTGTTTTTACGCTGCCTGGAACCAGTGGTTATTCAGCAACGGGACCAACGGCTTTACGTGACTTCCGAACCACGTCGAGAGTGAACTTCTATCACCACAAATATACATCTGTCACACATCAATGCAATGGCCGAGAATCGAACTCGCGGCCACCAAGGTTGCAGGTCAAGACCATACCAATCACGCCATTGAGGCGCTTACAATGAGGCCTTTTTTTTTTTTTTATTATCGAAAAATGGTACTTTATCCTATCGCTGGTTACGTATATTCCAACGTCAGATAAATGTAAAAAAATCATACAGACACACACATACACACACAGATATATATACATATATACAT
>NC_061091.1:26103382-26118382 GCF_015104395.2 Macrobrachium nipponense
TAAAACCGCAAACTTAGGATGCATAAACATCCCCCTAGGAATCAATTGAGGAGATTAAAGACACTTGTGGTGCAGCAGAAGGAGAGGAGAGGGAAGAACAGCCGAAGAGAAGGGAAATATGAGAGAGAGCAGCTGGATGAAGAGAAAAAAGGAATCAGGTAGAAATCACTGAAGAAGCTACATAATTTCACCAGTTGCTAGTACCAGCGCTCAGCTGGGAATCCTACGGCCTATATATGTGTAGTAAGGATGTCTCCCTCCCAGACAATGTTCTAACGCCATTCTAGAGAGAGAGAGAGAGAGAGAGAGAGAGAGAGAGTACGTTCATACCTACACACATACAAACATACATACATACATACATACATATATATATATATATATATAGATATATATATATATATATATATATATATATATATACTACTCTTTTCAAAAAATAATGAGCAGGAAAGGCGTAGACGTGGTTGCATTGCCTTAAAAATAACGAATGAAAAATAGCATCTTGAAAAAGAGAAGTAAGATTCTAATTACAGTTTTAATAAAGATGATGATAAGCGAAACTTATGTTAATTATTGGATACATTTTATTAATTGGTTTGCAAAGAAGCATTAATACGAGATACTGCCGTATACCTAACATGGCAATATTATATTAAAAAATTGCTAAGAAAAATTTCCTAATTCTTCATTTCTCTCATTCCTCTTTGGGCCTCTGGCGGTTCGACTTCTGAGAGAGAGAGAGAGAGAGAGAGAGAGAGAGAGAGAGAGAGAGTTTCAGATGGCTACAGATGGCGCCTGAGGAAGGTGATTATGAACAAGGGAGTGCAGGTGGTGAGAGAGTTGGTTATTAGATGGTTGGAAACAGACTGGAAAGAGAGAGAGAGAGAGAGAGAGAGAGAGAGAGAGAGAGAGAGAGAGAGGAAAAACTGCTGATAAACCTAAGGAGAGGCATGTGGCATAATTATCAATATGTCTAAGAAGGAAGTCAACGTGAAATGAAATGTGTATGAGAGAGAGAGAGAGAGAGAGAGAGAGAGAGAGAGAGAGAGAGAGAGAGAGAGAGTAAAACTACTGACAAACATCAGGAGAGATATATGTGGTATAATCTTACTAAGTATAACAAGGAAAGCAACATTAAGCAACGTGGATAAAAAAAACAATAGTAATAAATAAGGAGAAGAAGGGAGGAAGATACAGAAGGATCAAGAAAGCCAAAGAAAATAAATAAAACGAACGAAAAGACTATGATGAGGATCAAGGGAGAGGAAATCAAAGGGAGAGAGAATGAGAGCAAAGGGGATTGGAGAGAGACATCCTATTAAGGACGCAATGAGATTAGCTAATCATTAGAGTCCCTGATCATTACGAAGACCCTTTTCTGCACAAAGCAAAGTAAGGGAAAGAAGAAGAAATATGATAACTAACAAGAAATTTACGATAATTAACTCATGCTGCAATAGCGGCAATAATAATAATAATAATAATAATAATAATAATAATAATAATATTTGTTATTATTATTATTATTATTATTATTATTATTATTATTATTATTATTATTATTATTATTATTATTATTATGTAGATAAACCCCTACACATGTGGTCCAAAACTACAAGTGCTAACTTCTAAAGAATATTTGTTCAATTGAAAACGTTCCAAAGGCTAATATGAAGTACAGTCCAACGATGTGAAGAAAACAAGTCTTCTGGATTTGAGAAGTTCGACAGCGTGGCCCAAACAAATGATACTAATATGACAAGCTGAAGTAATAACACAACTTCAATCCTTATTGTTGCTTATTAATTTGTATCAAGCAATAAGTATACATGCATCTAAACTTATTTCAAATGATAAATGAAGATTTGTGGCCAAAACTTCCAGATAATGTTATTTCAATCAGCAAAGCACCAATTATATCTAGAAAGAAGGGACACAAAATAAAACTATAAGAAAACCCGAATGAGGAGAGAGCATACACAAAATGATGGAATAACACTATATGGCGGAAGGATTAATGTATATTTCACATATGCAGGAACAATGATACCCTGTACAAAGTATCTCGAGTTGGAATTTAGCGAAAGACTAATAAAAGTCAAATCAAGCAATGGGCAAGCGGAGTAAGATTTAAACATCGGTTAGACAAAAACTGGGTACGAAAGTATGACTGATCATAAACCTAATATGATCTATATTGCTATATGGAAAAGCAATATAGCACAACAATGAAATCGTAACTAGAAGATCTTGTCCATTTGAGAATAAAGTCTTACGAAGAATATAAAAAATCGGTCAGTGAGATAGAATTAGAAATGATACCACAAGGGAAATGACGGAAATTTCATGCGTAGCTGCAATAATGGTGAAAGGGAAATGGACAAACCTTAGGAGAATAGCACTTGACAGGATGACATGGGTTCCTGTGGGCACCGGAAGAGTTGGAAGACCCAGACCTACTTAGATGAGAACTATGAGATGGCAGTTAAGATTTGGGGACGTTAAAGCGCAGGAAATACGTGGCTGATGGAATTTCAAGGTGGTATTTGCATTACACGGCGTTGGACATAATACGTGAGGGCGTTCATGTATGTATGTATGTGTATGATATATAATATATATATATATATATATATATATATATATATATATTATATGTTATTATATTGCTACTTTCAAAATGCATGTTTTCCCCTCTTTGAATGTCTTGTAGATTTGTGTAACATTTTTTCAGATTCCTAGATAGCTTAGAATAGGATGTTTTAAAAAAATGTGTGTTCAGATTCGCATTAACGTCTTGTAAAAGAATATATATATAACGTAAAGAGAGAGATCCTTGTCTTTTCAAAGCTGCAAATGTTTAACTTTTATGTCGACACTGTAGATTAGAGAGTCTGCGAGATCTGTTTGCTTTCCTTCAATTTAATTGAAGTGACTTAGAACCAGGGAAGTACTTAGACTTCTGAAATCAGGGAAATACTTAGAGTTTTGAAAATTGTTGATGGAGTGATGCCCTTTCATTAATTTAATTACTTACAAGATTACCTCACACCTGTTTTGATGAACTTAGTCTGATTTTCTGCAATACTGGTAAGTGTTAAGGGATCACTGTTACCTTTAGAGTATTCAGTCGTTTAAATGTGTTATGAGGGTTCAGGTGTCTGGCTTTTGGTGAGGTAATATTTGATGCATGGTAACCAGATACTTGGCACTTAGTACCTATTATTTAATGGTGCCCAGAGACCCGGGAAAGCAGATTTCATTATCACTCTAGAATATACTGGTGGTATTAGGGATATATTTTGTTAGGAGAGTGACCATATAATTTTGTTTTGCATTTATTGTATTGAATTGTAAGTTGATAACTTAGAGGAAAATGGCTCAGTTCAATGTTCAGGAATTTTTAGCAGCTCCTTCCGTCCAAGTTTTGTCTGAAACCACTCTGTCTAGAGCACAGTGGAGCGCTTTAACAGAGGCATGTGGTGGTTATGTGTCTACTAGTATGGTAAAGGCACAAATAAGATGTATTGCTATGGAATCATTGATAAAACTCTGGTAGAATAACTGATGAAGATGAGTTAGAATTGGCTCAAGAGTTGTTGAATGTAGCACGTGCTGATCTCATAAATAAGCAAGCAGAAAAGAAAGAGAAAAGTGATGCAGAGTTAGAGCTTAGACGCATTGAAGCAGAAGAGAATTTGATTAAGCTAAAAATGCTTGCTGAAAGAGAGAGAATGCACGCTGAAAGAGAAAGAATAGACAGGGAAAAACAAGAAAGAAGAGAAAGAGAAGAAGAAAAAGCAGCAGAAGAGGAAAGAGAAAGAATAAAAGAGGAAAGAGAAATCGCAAGACATGAAAGGGAAATGGAATTAATAAGAGCTAGATCCCCATTACCTGTAACACGTCTAACCCTAACCAAGGTAATCAAGACCCTGTATTTGATGTAGTGAGAGTACAGAAGTTAATCCCTAAGTTACTGAAGAAGCTCCAGATGAGTTTTTGATCACTTTGAGAAAGTGGCTTCAGGTATGGGATGGCCAGAGGATAAATCGGTCAGTTTTGCTACAAAGTGTCTTGATTGGTAAAGAGAGAAGGCTTATCTAGCCTTAACAGCTGATCAGTGTAAAGACTACAAGGTACTTAAACACAGTGTGCTACAAGTTTACCAGAGACCCCGGAGTACTACAATGAGAGATTCAGAAATTTGTTAGAAAAGATGAGAAGGGAACCTTCTTAGATTATGCTTACAAAGTGAGAAGGTGTTTCAAACGTTGGGTAGAAGCTGCTAAAGTAAAACTTTTGATGAGTTAGAAGAGTTACTTGTTCTTGAACAGTATCTTAAGGGAATTCCTGAACATATAAGAGCCTATTTAAGAGAGAGAGAAGTGAAGAAACTTGACAAAGCCGCTACACTTAGTGAAGATTACAATATAAATCAGTAGCAAACGTAATTACAATGTCAAGTACCAGAGTCAACAACGCCCAGGTTTTAAGTCTTATCCAAATAACAGGAACAAATTTAATGGGAAACCTTCAAGTGATACTACTAAGAGTACACAAGGTAATACAGCTCAGCAAATTAATGTGAAAAATCCTCATCCAGTTTTTCAAGACAGTTACAGAAACCTAATGTTGTCTGTTTCAAGTGTGGAAGAGTTAGGACACTACAGTCAAGAGTGTTACCGGAAATCAACAGCAGTCAAAACCAGTTAGTCAAGTTGTGAAACAAACTACGAAGAGCAGTGTGGGAAAGAATCAGACTCCAGAGAAGATGAAACTAACAAGCTGAATGTTTTGCAACCAGTGGAAATGTTACCTCAAAGCAGTGAGTGGTTAAGCAGTGGGTGGAGGCTTTAAGCCATATATCTATGAGGGTATGCTGTCAACTCAAGAAAGGAAGTATGCAGGTACCAGTCAAGATATTACGTGATACAGGGAGTACCATAGTGTGGTAGTTCGTGGTTCTCACCCTCAGTTGGAGAAGAGTCTCACAGGAGATTCAGTTATTTGAAGGGTATAGGAGGAGAGGAAGTAACTCTATATGCCGCTTACACCTGTCATGTGAATTGGTGACAGGGAATGTTGATTTTGCTGTAAAGGACTCACTAGCTGTGGAAGTATACATGTTCTGTGGGGAATGAAGTTGGTGGTGTGCCATTTATTCCTTGTCCTGTAGTGACAGACAAACCATTGAGGATTAGTCCTACAGAAGAGTTGGAGAAGAATAACCCCCACCTGTTCCTAGTTGTGTAACTACCAGAAGTATGAAGAGGACTACAACTGTAAGTGAAGAAACTGAGGATTTACACACCCAAGAAGGATCAAGTGAAGGATCTTTGTGCTTAGAAGAATTATCCAGGGAAGTGAAGTTTCCCATAGTGCTGACCAAGAAGAGATTTCCCAAGAAGATGAAGACGACGACGACGAAGAAGAAGAACTGATGTTCCTGAAGAGACTCCGAGTAGTCAAAGTGTTGCTGAAGACAGTAGTGAAACTACAGTAGCTGAGTTAGCAGATATTGAGAATTCAACCCTTGAAGTTGGTCAAGTGACAAGAGAGAGCTGATGGACTTGCAGAAGAAGGATGCATCGTTAATTGATTTGTTCTTCAGAGTTGTTGATCGAGAAGAGATGCACAAACTCCTACCTCTTACTATCTGAAGGAAGGTTTGCTGATGAGAAGTATAGACCTACAGATATACCAGGAAATGCTGTATGGGGCGAAATATCATCAAATTTTGATTCCATATCCATTGAGAAACAAGCAAGTGATTGCAGTAGCTCATGAGTCTGGACATATGGGAATCAGGAAGACTGTGGAGAAGATCATGAAATATTTTTTCTGGCCTGGACTTCACAGAGATGTTAGCAGGTTTTGTCGTGAGTGTCATACCTGCCAGATAGCTGGAAAAACCGAATGAAACCATCAAGAAAGCCCCCCTACAACCTATAGAAGTTAGAGGAGAACCCTTTAGCAAAGTGATTATAGATATGGTTGGACCATTGCCGAAGACAAAGAAAGGAAATGAGTATTTATTGACATTAATAAGTGACCAGTGACAAGGTATCCAGAAGCATCCCTGTTAGAAACATATCTGCCAAGATAGTTGCTGAAAAACTTGTGGAGTTTTTCTCAAAGTTTGGTATACCAGAAATTGTACAAAGTGATAGAGGAACGAACTTTACTTCCAAGTTGTTCCAGGATGTGATGAATTTGTTAGGGGTGAAACAACAGTTATCAACCACCCGCTTATCATCCAGAAACTCAAGGTGCCTGGAAAGGTTCCACCAAACATTGAAAAGTATGCTGACAAAGTATTGTTCTGAGTCAGGAAGAGAATGGGATGTTGGTTTACCATTAATGTTGTTTGAAGTTAGGAATGCTTATCAAGAAAGTATGGGATGTTCACCTAATGAGATGATTTTTGGAAGAGGAAGTGAGAGGACCGTTGAAGATTCTGGCAGAATTTAGATTGACGAAAATCAAGAGGAAAGCCAAGCAGAGTATGTGAAGAACTTAAGGAAGAGGTTGAGAGAGATTAAGAAAATTCTCTTTAGAAAACTTGAAAATGAGTCCAAGAGAAAATGAAAAGGAGATTTGATGCTAAGACTAAGCTAAGAAGTTTTAGTGTGGTCAACAAGTGTTAGTTTCTTACCTGTCAAGAGATTTCCCCTCACTAATAAATTTCAAGGTTCCTTACAAGATAATTCAGAAGTTAAGTGATAGAACTTATGTAATTGATACACCAGAAAGAAGAAGAAGACAAAGGAAGATACATGTGAACCTCTTGAAACCTTATTTCTCAGAAACTAAAACTGAAACTGTGTCAGTAACCCAGACAACTTTATCTACAGAGACGATGATGGCTACGAATTGGGGAGCTGCAAGCAAGATGAATAATTCTTCAATTTTGGAAAACTTGGAGGATAAATTGAAACATCTGAGTGAATCAAGGTGAAGACTTAGGTGACGTAATTAGAAGTTTTCCAGAAATTTTTTCAGATTGTTTTTTGCCTAGACGTACTGATCTGCCACAAGCATGAAATCAAGATTCAAGAAGATGGAAAACCTTTCAAGCAAAGAGCCTATCGCTTATCACTGTATCATCGAGATGTTTTGAAGAAGGAAATTGAGTATTTGCTGCAACATGGATTAGCAGAACCCAGTTCAAGTCACTTTAGTTCTCCATGTGTGTTAGTGAAGAAGCAACCAGATGGTTCATTTAGGATGTGTACTGATTATAGGAAGCTGAATTCTATCAGTGTGGCTGATAATTATCCTTTGCCTCTTATAGATCAGTTACTTGATAATATTGGGCAAGCCAAGTTGTTTCCAAGATAGACTTGTTGAAAGGATATTATCAAATTCCCTTAGATGAGAATGCGAAGCTGCTGTCAGCTTTTATTACTCCTTTTGGACTATATCAGTATACTGTTCTGCCGTTTGGTCTGATGAATGCACCCGCAACATTTCAACGAGTGATGGATCAACTGTTAGGATCAATAGAAGGAGTAGGTGTATACCTAGATGACATAGTGATTTACTCTACAACGTGGGAAGAACATCTGAAGATTCTGAAGAAAGTTTTCAAGAAACTACAAGAAGCAGGATTATCAGTCAACTTAGAGAAGAGTGAGTTTGGAAAGGCAACTGTACAGTATCTTGGGTTTGAAGTTGGGAAAGGCCTTCTTGCTCCAGTAAATGCTAATGTTAGAAGGTATCCGTAAGGCTACCCCACCTACTACAGGAAACAGCTACAGAGATTTTTAGGCATGGCTGGTTTCTATCGTCGTTTTTTGCCCAAATTTCTCAGACCGTAGTCTAGTAGCTCCCCTGACAGACTTAACTAGTCCCAAAGCTAAAGTTTATTTGGACTCCAGAGTGTCAAGAATCCTTTGAGAAGGTAAAAGCCATTTAACTTCAAACCAGTACTTCAAGCTCCAGACTTCGACAAGAAATTGTGATACAAGTTGATGCGTCAGGACTGTGGTGTTGGAGCTGTTCTACTTCAAGAAGATGAAAATAATATCTACCATCCTGTATGCTTCATGTCTACAAAATTGAAAAAAACATCAGAAAGTATATTCGACAATCGAGAATGGAAACTTTAGCCCTTAATCACCGCATTGAAAAAAATTTGAAGTGTATGTAATAGACCTAGGAATGAAGAAATTGTAGTGTTTTTCTGATCACAATCCACTGTCATTTATCCAGAAAATGAAAAACCATAATCAAAGACTGACCAGGTGGTCTTTGTGCCTGCAACAGTATAACTTAAGAGTGCAGCACATTAGTGGCAAAAACAATGTAGTTGCTGATTATTTATCTCGTTGCGAATCGTTGGATTCAACACCGTGATAAAAAAGCTTCTGGGGGGGGAGGTATATTATATATTGCTACTTTCAAAATGCATGTTTTCCCCTCTTTGAAATGTCTTGTAGATTGTGTAACATTTTTTTCCAGATTCCTAGATCGCTTATAGAATAGGTATGTTTTAAAATGTGTGTTTCAGATTTCGACATTAACGTCTTGTAAAAGAATATATATATAAACGTAAAGAGAGAGAGATCCTTGTCTTTTCAAAGCTGCAAATGTTTAACTTTTATGTCGACACTGTAGATTAGAGAGTCTGTGAGATCCGTTTGCTTTCCTTCAATTTAATTGAAGTGACTTAGAACCAGGGAAGTACTTAGACTTCTGAAATCAGGGAAATACTTAGAGTTTTGAAAATTTTGTTGATGGAGTGATGCCCTTTGATTAATTTAATTACTTACAAGTTACCTCACACTTTTTGTTTTTGATGAACTTAGTCTGATTTTCTGCAATACTGGTAAGTGTTAAGGGATCATGTTACTTTAGAGTATTCAGTCGTTTAAATGTGTTATGAGGGTTCAGGTGTCTGGCTTTTGGTGAGGTAATATTTGATGCATGGTAACCAGATACTTGGCACTTCGTAACAATATATATATATATTATATATATATATATATATATATATATATATATATATATATATATACATATATATGTATTCCTACGCTTGAAGGTGGGTCTCTATTAAACTCACCACAAGGATGTTGCTGATCTGACTGTCACCTACATGGGTAGAATAAAATGAGAAGGAATAAGGCTTAAAGCGTTACTTTAGACATGGATTCTGGAGAGAAATTCTCAGGATAACTAAATTACATGTATCTACATGTGTTTGTTTCTTTGTTTGCATGGTGTTTTTACGTTGCATGGAACCAGTGGTTATTCAGCAACGGGACCAACGGCTATACGTGACTTCCAAACCACGTCGAGAGTGAACTTCTATCACCAGAAATACACATCTCTCCCCCTTCAATGGAATGCCCGAGAATTGAACTCGCGGCCACCGAGGTAGCAGGCCAAGACCAAACCGACCACATCACAGAGGCGCTCTGTTCATATGGTTGGTTACATTTGGGAATTTCTTCGATGTAACCAACAAGCATGCAGTCGTGGCAGAGAGGTCCACAGAAGCAAGCACTCCCTTTCTGCAATAGAGAAAGTCATATGGTCACTTGATAAATTCACGGTAATAACGAAGATGAGAGGTGAGCGCTGAGGGCGGCAGAAACCCTCTTTACATGGAACACTACTGAATAACCTTGAGACGAGTTTAACATGACAGGTCAGATCTATGTAAACGTGGCACTTTGGAACGGAAAAGTTTAGAAGAAAAAAAACTAAGTGCCTGGACAACCTCAATTAGGTGAGTGTGTTTAAATATATGTGTTGTATATATATATATACTATATATATATTATATATATATAGTATATATATATATATTATTGTTGTATATATGTATATATTTGTGTGTGTATATATAGTTCTATATATATAATATATATATGTGTGTGTGTATATATATATATATATATATATATATATATATATATATATATATATACATATATAGTTTCTGTCTATGAGGGGAGACAAGTACTAAAATTAATTGCACACACACACACACACACACACACACGCACAGAGAGAGAGAGAGAGAGAGAGAGAGAGAGAGAGAGAGAGAGAGAGAGAGAGAGAGACCCTCTTTTCTTCCTAGAATCTGCCCAAAAGCAAAATATTTCATACCCCCCGGAGAATAATCCCGTCTTAATCCGCATTTATATACGCGCAGTATTAGTGCCTTCGTAAAAGGAATTCCGGATGTAAAGGATTCAGATCCTTCTCTTTGGCGAGCACCGAGTTTCCTCCCAAGGTTCTGGCAATGGCGAAAGAACAATGGGTGTTATTCGAGGTTCATCTGAAATAGACTGCAAAAGAAGATGAGATGAAAGTGGCTTTCATTACATCTATGAAAAGTCTAGGATTTAGGGATAAAGGCACGAAGACGTTTTGCATTTTTTATGCTTGGGGCACTGAGACGAGCAAAATGGACAAAAACTATATTTTTCCTAAACTATAAATAACAATAGCACTGGCGATATTTACATTATTATTATTATTATTATTATTATTATTATTATTATTATTATTATTATTATTATTATTATTATTATTATTATTATTATTATTATTATTATTATTATATCATTGTTATATTATTATTTATTATTATTAGAACAAATTTAATCATTGTATAAAAATGGTCACAGGAAAAATGTCTTATTTCCTTAATAAACAGCTTGCTAGATTTTGATTTATTCTTTTTAAGTCATTCACATAATGCAGTTTCTCTCTCTCTCTCTCTCTCTCTCTCTCTCTCTCTCTCTCTCTCTCTCTCTCTCTGTACAGATCCAGTTACTGTTGGAACTCGCATTTCACTTTAATTTCTTGCTCCGTGAAGTACATTACCGTTACGCTTATATCAAACTAACAAAAAAAAAGGCAAGAAACGACTGAAATAGAATAAAATGTAAAATTAAAAACAAAGAATAAAGCAACTACCAGAGAGAGAGAGAGAGAGAGAGACGAGAGGATTGAGAGAGAGAGGGGTGGGGGGGGGGGAGGGGGGAGATTCATAAAACCCTAGAACCGTAACATAACAAACAACTCAGCACGAAAATAGAACCTTGCGGAACAACGTAAGACAAACAGAACGTCGTCTGTCAGACGAAACACACAAATAAATAAAAGCAAGGAAACAGCAGAGCGAGGAAATGAAAAGAAAACAAAAGAATCGGATCACTGCCCGGATCCCATCAGATGAGATAACCTATAAACAAAAATTTGTCCAATAACGCACGATAATCCAATCGTGACATGAACTGAAATGAAAAGAAAATACGGAGGTTTTCTGATGACAGGACCATTTCCGCTGGCACCTACATCCGCATTTTCACGTTAAGAAGACTCTATAAAAACACATGAAAACGTGTGTGTGTGTGTGTGTGTGTATGTGTCTATGTATAGATACACACACACACACACCCGCACACACACACACACACAAACACACACACACACACACACACACACACACACACATATATATATATATATATATTATAATATATATAATATATATATATATATATATATATATATATATATATATATATATTCTTTTTGAATAGCTGTATTAAAACTACTGGAGGCAATATTCTGTGCTTCCCTAGTTTTCGGAAATTGTAGGAAAACTTGTGGTTATTTTGTAAATAATTATGCTTCTTTTATATTTCTGGGTTTTTCTTAATTATATAGTTTCTAATAATTATACATATATATCACATTATATAATTCTTAGGAACTATAATAGCCTAAAAAAATGGAAAAAGCAAATAAATATTTACAAAATAACCAGTTTTATCTATAATTTCCGGAGATTAGGGAAGCACAGAATATCCTCTCCAGTCATTTTAATACAGATATTCACAGACATAAATATAAAAGTGGTCTCATCAAGTCAGCGCCTTTAAAATCAAATAATCATAAACCTAAAGGATTACGGGCAAAGGGAGATGAATATATTTTCCTACCGTTGTCAATGAAGTAAATATAAGACATAAGCGATAAAACACTTCAGTAAACCTAATTTACAATAAAAAGAAAAAAAGGAATTTCGAAATAATAAACAAACCTAAAGGATTTATGACAAAAGATGATAAAATACCATTTCCACTTGTAGTTCGGAAAGTAAGTGTGCGATAAAAGCGCCCAAAATATAAAACTAAACTAATCTACGATTAAAAAAAAAAATTAAGAAAAAACGAGTTTCGGCAGTGCCAAGAAAACCAGACCTAGGTACCATGACGAGAATATGGACTATAATAGTCCCACACACGTCTTTCGAGTAACTGGGCTGAGTTTTAAGAACAGTGGATGGGATGATGAGGAATAACTGGCAAGTTAATCCTCAAGAACAACCCAATGGTGGCTAATCCCTTCTTGAGTCGCTTCGAGCTCCATAGCTAAATCCAACCGCGTACAGCTTTGGTCCTTTTCATGACAATGACCCACCAAGTGGGCGTTTACTTGTTTGACATAATTTGGTCCATTGATATTTAACTGCAGAGGATTAAGGTGTTTTTCTTATGCGTATCGCAATTCAAAGGTTACAGGACTACTCGCGAGATTTATATTATTAATATATATATAAATTCCTTAATAACATATAAATTAAGGATATTTTTCATTATTAATCTCCAAAACCGTTTGTTATTCACAAGGCAAAGTGCTAAATATGGCCAGTGTTGGATTGGTTACCAGTCTCAACATCTAGACGGATAGGATTTTAAAATATGAGGTCATGAGACAGAACATCATCTTCTTTCTACCTTTAAAATCATTATATATATATATATATATATATATATATATATTATATATATATATATCTGTATCTATATATTTTTTTATAATCAACAAATTTCTAAGTTACCTCGGATCGAACCCCGGTCAGTCAAATGAAAAGCCTGTGTGGGGCAAGTGAGAGCCCGTGGCCATTTAACTTGAAAGACCGGGGTTCGATCCCGAAGTGAGCTAAAAAATTTATATCTGTGAAACACGTCCTCGAGTGTATGTCGGCAAAGATAGCAATACTTCAGGGTCAGTCTGATGCACCGAGATTTGAGTGCGAAACGTTTTATATAATAAACTATGGTCTTCCACTGATCTATCATGGTACCCCCTGAAGTGTAAGTGTGTGTGTGTGTATATATATAAAAAAAAAAAAAAAAAAAAAATAAATATATATATATATAGTGTGTATATATTATATATAAATATATATATATATATATGTGTGTGTGTGTGTGTGTTATGTGTGTGTGTGTGTCTGGCCATACCAAGAAACAAGCAAAGACACACGCACACAACATTCAGCGGCGTGTCGCCGTAACGACTCGGCGACATTGATACACTTGTCACTGATACATGGCTAAGTGGAAGTCGGCTACATCACTCGGCTAACGAAACGAACCCGCCACAGAGCTTGTTCAGCGGCATGGGATCACGACTTCTTTTCCCGCTTTACATTCTATTTCTCCTCAGAGCTGAGCTTAATGTGCTAAGCTGCTTCTTAACTTCGTTTAATGAGATTGGAGATATGTTATAGTAGGTTCACATCAAGCGGGCATCTGATGCCCTTACGACGCTCCTGATTTGGCTGTTGATAAGCCAATCACAGGGCTGGGAACTCTCAGTTTCTCGAGAGTGTTCACATAGGCAAGATGTATGTACCATCTCTCCTGAGGGATACGGCTTTCAAAAGTGGTGGTACATACATCATGCCTAAGTGGACTCTCTCGAGAGACTATGGGTTTGGCTCATCAACAGTCAATCAGGAGCGTCGTAAGGTACTGGCCTAGACATCAGATGCACGGTTGATGTGATTCTACTATGGTATAGTTATTATCACACTCAAGTTCTCGTTGCATATTTGTCAATCAGGAAGAAAATTATTAAAATTTTGTTTCAGAAATTATCTCCGAAGAATAAACATGATACAGTATGAACTCTGTATCTGTGTCTCTGTCTGTCTGTCTCTCAAACACACACACACACACACACAAACCTACAAGGAGTAGTTACTACATGATAAAAGTGCACGATTTTCTTGTCTAAATGATAAATTTTATACAAGACCCCTTGCAGAAATGAGTCTCTCTCTCTCTCTCTCTCTCTCTCTCTCTCTCTCTCTCTCTCTCTCTCTTATACAAGTAATACTTAATATACTACTGAATTAAAGTGGAAGATTTTTTTAATCTGTGATTCCTGCAGACACGACTCTCTCTCTCTCTCTCTCTCTCTCTCTCTCTCTCTCTCTCTCTCTTCTCTAGACTAACAATTTAACAAAATTATGAAAGAAACTGTTAGTATATTATGTTACAAGAAAGCTTTTTCTCTAATTTAAAAAAACAATTAATCGGTGGCCCATTGCAGGCAGGAGTCGCTCTCTCTCTCTCTCTCTCTCTCTCTCTCTCTCTCTCTCTCAGACACACACATACACACAGTTAGAGGCAGGGCAGCCCAAAATCCCCCACCCCGGGCGAACACGAAATAAACATGGACTCTTCAACACGTCAGTCACCGCATCGCAGAGAGACGAACGTGAAATGAATGGAATCCATTAGGGCAAATATGGAGTCCCGCAGCTAATATGGATCACGCGAAAGTAAATCAAGCGCATTATGGCAAATATGGATTCCGAATCCGCGCTCTCTTTCTTTAGGAACCATTAAACGCGAAGTAAACAAACGAGAAAAGGAAAATTTTTATCGTCGGTAATAAGAGGCTTTTAAGTCGACAAATCATGAGAATGGCTCTCTCTCTCTCTCTCTCTCCTCTCTCTCTCTCTCTCTCTCTCTCTCTCTGTGGGTGATTGATTTATTGAACTGAGATCCATTTCCCGTAAATTGGTCTCTCCTTCTCTTGCTCTTAACAAAAGTAAAATGTTAAGTGTTAACTTTTAGTTTTCTGTAAAAGAAAACTATAGAGATGGTTTTGTCTGTCTGTCCGCATATTTTCTGTTCGCCCTTGGATCTTAATGACTACTGAGACTAGAGCACT
>NC_061091.1:26123382-26158382 GCF_015104395.2 Macrobrachium nipponense
GAGAGAGAGAGAGAGAGAGAGAGAGAGAGAGAGAGAGAGAGAGAGAGAGAGAGAAATTCAACAGGTGTCCGTTTCTTAAAAACGAGAAAATCCCAAATTCTCACTTAATCCTAATTCCCAAGAGAAAGACAGCTCGGAAAAATCTAAATGTATTTCCAAGATATATTAATATTAACATTTATATAAGCTGCTCGGTAAAAGAGACCCCTGAGTGACAGATGCCTAATACCGACTGCGCAAAAAATACACACACAGATACATAGACAGACACAGACACACAGACACACACACATACACACACACACACAACACACATATATATATATATATAATATATATATATATATATATATATATAAATATATATATATATTCCAACAGATGCAGGTTATGTAACTGTGTCAACTTGCCCATTCATTGCATACGTACATATATACATACAATATCATACAATAAATATTCAAAATACAATGCCATGTGCTAGAATTCCTTAAATGTATGTTTAAAATTTAATATGTTACATGTTGGTTTTAGATAAAAATTACAAAATTACATACAGGAATGAAAATGAATATAGAAATCTAAATACGGGAGTACAAATATATGTATATATTTATAGCATGCATAAAGGTACAAGAGATAATTTCTGTTATACATAAATGTGTATGATTTAAAATTTGAGTGTGTGTGTGTGTGTGTGTGTGTATGTCCAAAATGGTCTACGTTGGTTAACGGTTGCTGATTCGTGTTGGGCGGGGTTCCTCAGCGACTGGAGTCGCTGGAAAGGTACTGTGTCGAGTGTTCGAGACTCCTCAGTACCACTCCATTTATCACTTAAAAATTCCCCTTCGGTTATATTCCCCTTCGGGGATATTCCCGAAGCAGCGCGAATTCGATAATAAACATTTGTAGCCTAACGAATGTATATCTAATAATATAATATATATTATATATATATATATAATATAAATATATATATAATATATATGTAATATATATGTATGTAGTATTGGTCTTTGTGGTGTATGTGTATACGTGTGTGCTGCATCAACTGCATTCACTCTAACATTGTAACTTGAATGGCGCCTCTTGAGAACTTCCGAGGGCCAGTGAAACAAAGTTTCAAGGAGGAGAGGGTCGGTGCATTTTTTTGCCTTAAATGAGCAACTGGTGAGAGCCTGGTAACCCTGGGAGAACACGATAAAGCGCCTCCGGATTGCATCAAAATGCTACAATTATTATTTCAATCACATACATCTTTTTCGAAGATTCGATGACGAGCAAATATGCTCGAAAATAATTTGGTCCAGCGTGAAATTTGGTGTTGACGGACTTGGGATTTTTTAGTAGGTTATATGATTCCGGAAATCCAAAGAATGGAGGAGAATTCGACACCCTGGAAACGAAGGGGGTAAATAAAAATCTCGACTGGGTGACACAGGGGTCATGACTACCATAGAGTATAGGTCTGTAAGTGAGCGAAAGAGTTTCAGAAATGTCCGCAACTGCAGACGGTTTTCTGTCGCCTTAGTAACGTCAGTCGATCAGTCCAAAAATGACTAAAGGCCAATCGACAACTGAGTTATCATTCAGACTTCTATTGCTGATGATTCTTATAGCGTACTAATTTCCAATGACTGTTATATGTGTATAAAAGTGTGTTTACAGATACAGGGGCATCTGTTTACATTTATGATTGCGTCTCCCTGTCTCCATCCTGTCCGTCTCTCAGTATCTGTCCACGCGTGCGTGTGCTGCAGCAAGTTCTGTCTGTCTTCAGAATCGCGACACGAAGCCAGCAACAACAATAATTCACGATAACATGGAAGCAGCGTTCTATCAATAAGGCTCAGTAAACACACAGCCCAACATGGCAAACACGACCGACATTAAAGCATTATTGCAGATTCAATGCAAAGTGCAACATGGTTAGTATTATCATTGCAAAAGGCATGAATATTGCAGCATCAAGGGAACATGCATAAACCGTCTGTTGTTCACTTTCGTCCTCCCGTCTCTCGGTCTGCGTGCATCCGCTAGTATTGCAGTATTAAATATAAAATTATTCATTTCTTCCTTTTGCAGATTTACACTTCAGAGCATCAAAATACATTTTGACTGAAGCAATACTTCATTATTCAAACGTAACAAAAGAAATCAAGTGATCACTGCAAGGCGTTTAGACCGACGTAATTCCACGGCAATAAGTCGTAAGTTCAAAGTCGATTTATAAAAAAAAAAAAAAAAAAAAAATCTGTTCATCTGCCCTTGATGTACCCAGTTGATACAGCATTACTTTGTAAGTTCAGGTAATGGTAACACTCCTCACGTTATTACCTCATTAGAAAAAACCTTAAAAAGATCTCTCTCTTTAAAATCTGAGCAAAACGAGAACTGCAGGGATAAATATAAATAAGAAGAATTTATTTGATGCAAAGCCTCATTTCTACTTAATTCTATTGATTTCAACATGCTGTGGTAACTTTCTCGATCAAAGTGGCAGCATCCGCTTTCGCTGATATGCCAAGCAATCCCTATAAATCTTATTATCTCGTCCTCAACTGGAGTATTTAGATGAGAACTTTGATTTACAGAATTGGAAAGCATTGCCATTTTAACGTCAACGTCCAGATTTAAGGGATGAAAATCACTGTCGACACTGAAAAGTTGAAAATCACTATCCAGATTGAAGGGTTGAAACTTACTGTCCAGATTGGAGGACTGAAAATAACTGTCCAGGCTGAAGGGTTGAAAACCAACTGTTCAAACTGAAGAGTTGAAAATCACTGTCCAGACTGATGGCTTGAAAGTAACTGTCTCAAGTGATAGGTTGAAAATTACGTTCTAGACTGAAGGTTTTCAAATAACTGTCCAAACTGAAGGGTTGAAAAACACTAGCCAGCCTGAGGGGTTCAAAATTACTGTCCAGATTGAAGAGTTGAAAATCACTGTCCGGATCAGAGGGTTGAAAATGACTGTCGAGACTGAATGGTTACAAATTACTGTCCAGACTGAAGAGCTAAAAACCACTGTCCAGACTGAATGGTTACAAATTGCTGTTCAGATTGAAAGGTTGAAAACTACTGTCAAAACTGAAGACTTAAAAACCACTGTCCAGACTGAATGGTTGCAAATTACTGTTCAGACTGAATGGTTGCAAATTACTATCCAGACTGAATGGTTGCAAATTACTGTTCAGACTGAATGGTTGCAAATTACTATCCAGACTGAATGGTTGCAAATTACTGTTCAGACTGAAGGGATGAAAATTACTGTTCAGACTGAAGGGATGAAAATTACTGTTCAGACTGAATGGTTGCAAATTACTGTTCAGACTGAAGGGATGAAAATTACTGTTCAGACTGAAGGGATGAAAATTACTGTTCAGACTGAAGGGATGAAAATTACTGTTCAGACTGAAGGGTTGCAAATTACTATCCAGACTGAATGGTTGCAAATTACTATCCAGACTGAATGGTTGCAAATTACTATCCAGACTGAAAGGTTGCAAATCACAGTCCCGACTGAAGGGTCGAAAATCACTATCCAGGCGAAAGGGTTGAGTCCCAAGCCCTCGGCCCACAGTAAATGGGATTCATATTTCAATTTTTACTAAGTTTTAAACCATCATCAAGGTATAACTGTTAGCCTTTTCAAACGATATTACTTTGGATAGCGATCATATGAGCTGGTGGTAAAATGTTTACAGCACAAATATTCATATTCCCGGAGATACTTCGCCCAGATTGTGAACTCTAGAACTGAACTGATCAGTTTGTTTTATGCACATAACTCTATCTACTATAAACGGAAGTGATATACAACAAATTTGACGAAATAGACTAAATTGTAGAAAATATGCACTAAAAAAAAATCAAGAAAATAGAGTAAAGTTTGATAAAGGAAAATACAGGGATGGCAACCCATCGTCAATTTCTAAGTCAAACCATCCCAAATTTTTAAGTCAAACCATCCCAAATCTAGACTTAAAAATAAGAGAAATCTATAGGTACCGCAAATAGATTTAAAAATAAGTGAAATGCATACCGGAAGAAAAAACTTCAGAGCGTGGCCACCCCCCTCAAAAAACGCAGACACACACCACACATTTTAAACAGAAGAAGAACAAACACCTACAAACACCTGAGAAATAAAAGAAGGCATTTCAAGTTGACACCTTCGCGCACCTGATCAGAACGCAAAAGGATATTCTCCTATAGTCCTATGGCGCGGCGATCGCCAAACCTTATCACGTTCCATAACAAAGTAAGAGTAATGGAAAAGGCGGAGGGGGGAAAATAATATAAATAATATCAGGGAAAGGGGAAAACGAGAGGTGGGGAGGTCCGGACATGCAAGGGAGGGAGGGAGGGAGGGAGGGAGAGGGAGTTGACGCGACGCGAATGACGAATCGACAGTAATATAGTATAACGGCCGCTGATGTTCAGAGCAGAAAAAGTAAATGAGAGAGAGAGAGAGAGAGAGAGAGAGAGAGAGAGAGAGAATTTTAAATAATAATGATGCACGAGAAAATAATGGGAAAGAAATGAATAATGAAATAAGGAATAAATAAATAAAAAAATAATGGGGAACACAATACACAAATGAATAGATATATGTAAAGTAAAAACAGATATATAATCCGGGAGAGAGAGAGAGAGAGAGAGAGAGAGAGAGAGAGAGAGAGAGAGAGAGAGAAAAAAAAAACAAAAACCAAGGTAAGAGATATTAATAAAATAAAACCTGCGCACCTAATAAATAAAGAACAAGAACCAACACGCACATACTCAGAGAGAGAGAGAGAGAGAGAGAGAGAGAGAGAGAGAGGCCCTCATTTCTATAGTAATGGAAGTGTCCATTTGTTCCCCCATTTAGAAACACGAAAGTGTGCTCACACGCCGTTCCAAGTCCGGGAAACGGTTGTCCAAACCCGAACGGAATACTAAATCTCTCACCGAACATAATGGAAAACAACTACTCAACCACAAAAGAGAGAGAGAGAGAGAGAGAGAGAGAGAGAGAGAGATGAATTAAGGAGAGGGGAGGGGAGGGGCGAGGAGGGGGGGGGAGATCGTAGAGGGAAGGAGGAAGTGCGAAATTAGGGAGACGGCGTGGAAGGGGAGGGAGGGAGACGGATAAGGGGTAGGGGATGGGGTGGGGGCGGGGAAGGGGGTCAATATAGGACCGCCTACACGCTCGTAATTTAACACACTTGCGAACGCACAGAGGGAGGGCTGGAGTGGACGGGCATAATAATAATAAATAATAATAATAATAATTGATTACTTCTTGGTACTTTAATGACACCATTTATGTGATTAAGAATAAAAATAGCACCATCAATAGTGGGATAATGTTACGCATAATAAAATTACACCTTTGTCCGCAGGAAGATTTATGAAATTGCTTGAGACAAACAGCACCAGCAAAGACAACCGGGAAGTTGAAATTAATATATATATATATATATATATATATATATATATATATATATATATATTATATATATATATATACTATATAGAGAGAGAGAGAGAGAGAGAGAGAGAGAGAGAGAGAGAATTAAATTAAGCAATTGTCACATTAACTTTGCCGGAGCCCTCCCAAATTTCACCTCCTGAAACTTAATTGATGATCACACTGAAACAACTTTCAACCCGCTGAGAGAGAGAGAGAGAGAGAGAGAGAGATGGTGCTATGAATTACCTTTTGTAGGTCCATATGTTACTTTAAAATTGATTCTATTTGTCTCTATGAATTACTTATATAAATTTTCTGTGGCATATACAAGAATAACCTTTGATGGGTCTTTGTGGATAATTATGATTATTATCACTGCTTATACGAGCAGTGTCTTCGTCTGTTATGCAAATAAGAACATGTCTACATGAATTACACTGTTCCACATCTTTGTTTGACAAAGATAAATCATCCTTTCCTGGCCTCTACAATTACCTTGAATGGAGCAACACGAATTACTTTCCGTCTAGTACTTTTGATTCACCATTGTGAAAACGACAAGAATAACTTCGATCGAGTCTATACGATGTGTTATACAATTTTATGAAACTGAAATGTACATCGTTCAATATTGACATTTAGCATTGTATGGACTAAATAAAATACAATGTAATTTAACCTTATTAACCTTGTTAGAGAGAGAGAGAGAGAGAGAGAGAGAGAGAGAGAGAGAGAGAGAGAGAGAGAGAGAGAGAGAGATTGTTTTGTCAGTAAGTTCTTTCCGACACTTCTAAATAATTCAAAGATTCTACCTCACATTTCTCTGGAATATATTTCCACATTTCGAATAACCAATATTGAAATGACCTAGAATACGTTACGGCAGAATGAATTAAATAACAGAATTAAGAAACGAAGCCCGGAGCATCGCGCCACACTATCTTTACTCATAAATTCCTAGGAAATTTTCATCGGATGCCAGATTAACATATCAGATATCGGCAGCTACGTTGCTGTGGGTGGAACTAACGCTCTGTAATATCCCCCGTGAAAGGATCTGTAATTGTTTGTATCCGACAGGGGACAACTTACTCGGAACGATTTTAATCTGGCAAATCGTGAAAGCAATCTTTCACGATCAATTTTTCATGGGGAATTGCGAACGACACACGCCAGAGGATCATGTCAATCTACTTCATGCCCATCCATTTCAAGAGAGAGAGAGAGAGAGAGAGAGAGAGAGAGAGAGAGAGAGAGAGAGAGAGAGAGAGAGAGAGAGAGAGAGACTATCTCTTAATATCTATAAAGGGGCCGTCAGGTCAAATAATTTCTAGGGATTTATTCAATTGGATGTATACATAGCCATGGAATCATTAAATCATTAATACTGTTACCCAGTCCCATTCTCGGCTTTAGTATATAAATGTATGTATGTATATATATATATATATATATTATATATTACACATTTACGTATATATATATATATAAATTATATATCATTTTAGTATATATATATATATATATATGTATATATATATATAATTATTATAGATATATAGATATATATATAGATATATATATATATATATATATATATATAATATAGTATATATATATATATAATATATATATAGCACACATCCATAAGGCTAAAAAGAAAATGCGGCTGTGACCTTCAGTTCTTACACATAATTTCCTTAAATTTTCAAGTTTTCATTCACTTCTCATACTCAAAAGAAGCTTTTTTCCATGACTTTCTCTTACCTCTATAACTAAAACAAAAACACTTACTTTAGAGGGTCTATAAATTCTTGTGATGCTCCATATTTAGATAAGGCTTCCATCGCAATAACTCCATATGCAGTCCTTAATGATTTGCATTATATTCTACTTTAGAATACTTCCTTCACCTCACCATATACAAAGTTTCATTTAGACTGTATTAATGTCCCTAAAATAGTCAACTAAAATACATTTTATCATCCGTATAAGATTTCTCCTTTAGCTACAATCTGCTGTTCGCCAGAGTCATTAAAGTAAAGTCCCAGCTGCTCTTGATGAATTAATCGCCCCTCTCATTACCAAGAAATACTCGACTTTTATAACCTTTCAATTCGCCAATCTCTTTCATATGTCCGCTAAGGCTCTTACTTATTAATAACCACTCTCATCATCAAGTCTGATTCCATTAGAACGGAACTTTTTTTTTCTAACAAACTTTCTTAATAAGATCGAATGCCTTCGGCTGCAACTGATTATCCCCATTTTTGTTAAGATAAAATAGTCCTTTGTTGTAAGTTACTATTAGTTCATCTCATTAAGACAATATCCCTTTAGTTAACTCTCAGAAGATTTTGTACAACTGGAACCTCACAAGTTCCAGCGAAGATGCAAAGCGTTACTATCCTACAGCAACTCTCCTTGTATATATTATCATTTACTTACATTTTTATCTACTATAACAAATATATGCTGCTCTCGTCTCTCTGGCCTCTTAACATACGGATCAGATTGCAATCCATTAAGGTTGCTTGACCCATACACAATGGTAGGAAGAGTTTAGTGGTAGTGAACTTACCGTTCTGAGAGAAGGGTCCGTCCAGGTAAAAGCATTAGATTATAATAATTATGTTAGTTGTCACTTTATACGTATTCTAGTTAACTGTAATTTTATTGTAGGATACAGGTTGCACTTACTTTGCTGGATTGCATACCAGGAGGATTTATTCTACTTTAATTGTTAACTGTTAACTTTGTTGTACGATACTTGTCGCACTTATTTTGCTGGATTTCATACTAGCCAGGATTTATTTTACTTGTTTCAACTGTATGAAATAAAGTAATTTAATGTAATTTACTAGCTCTCCTGGCAGCCTTCCTTTTGTTTTAAATGTAATCAGAGAGTAAGTTCTCTCTTTTGTTACATTTGCTTACAAGTTTGTCAACCCTAAATCAATATTCCTTTTATCTAGCAAAAGCCCACCAAATATCTAACAATATTTATTCATTAAGTTGTTAATTTATTTTTCCTTTCCTAGTGACTGAACTTCTCTCTCTGTATTTTCTATTACCTTCTGTTACTTATCTGAAATGGGCACCTTATTCTCTGGAAGCTTGAATTTAAAGTTAACGACTCCCGTGGGCTTGTTCCATATGAACAGAGTTCATCTTTTTAATAATAACAACAATAATAACACAGCTTATCAGTTACTGCTCTTATCATTGTTATCTTTCAATCTTATTAAGATCAATCAGCGTTTGTTTACAAGTTTCTAATAAATAAAAACCCCCATCTGTTGTGACTATTATAGTCAGTCTAATCATGGTAAGAATCCCTTTCTTCTTTAACTAATCCTTCAGATCACATCGCTTAAGTTGCATTATGTTATTAGCGAGTTTCATTGAAATAAAACATTTTTAAATTAAAATCTTTCTTGGAAAATCTTATTTAGAAATCTCCAACTTAATTACGGATGGTTATGCCTAAGGTTTACAAACATTTACTAACTAAAATATTTAATATAAAATGAGTTTTTTACAACAGTCAAGCGGTTATTAACCAAAATCTTTAATATACAATCATTTTTTTTACAACCTGTTATTACTACTTTCCGTAAGATATAAACTATTCCAAATGCAACATGTTATTCTCCAGGTTCTTCAGATAATAACCGTTTAAACTTCAGAATTTTATTCACAACTTTCAATAAAATAATTCCTTTATCAAGACAGTATGCTAATAACTTTAATTACAAAACTCTTTGCAGTAAAATCAATTTATGCTACTATTTCCTCTCTGCCACTCACAATAAAATAAAGTCCCTTCGGTTGTTACTCTTTGCTACACATTCCTTTCCCAATCACATATTGTTACAATGTAACTACCCAATTAACACGAATAAAAATAGCCAAAATTCATACTTCTCGTTAGCTGCTAGTAAGAAAAAAAATTCCATTGCGTGCACACTGACCGATTCACGGTCTCTTTCATGACGTACTAACGCTGTGATAAGCTAGTCAAGTAGTGTTTTATTAATGAGCTCGTAAAATAATCAACTAGTTTTAGGTCAGCGTTCTTTGGGAGTTTCTGTTGAACATGCCTCCATAAGCACTCGTAACTATAAGCAGTTCTGAAGCTCCCTCAGTGTCTTTTCCATTCAATAGCTCCTTCATGATATTTAATCATTTTTAAATCAAATTATGACGTAACATAATACGGAGCTCATGATACATTACAACCCAAAGTGTTAGTAGTTGATTAATGCTCCCACAAACTGTCATTATCAATTATCATCATATGATAAGCGATCGATTATAACTCTCCGGTGTCATAATACTGTCGTCGGGTCCCCAATTACTGGCATTTGTGGACTGAAACTCAAACATCAGACTTGGAGAGGTTTGGTGTAACAATAAGCAGATTCCTTATGATCATACTATGATACTTGTTACATGTGAAGAAGGTCATCTCTAATTAATAATAATAATAATAATAATAATAATAATAATAATAATAATAATAATAATAATAATAATAATAATAATAATAATAATAATAAAATAATAATAATAATAATAATATACGAATAAAACAATCACATTCTCCCTTTGCTGACTTTTATTTTTTATGTGCATTCATAAAATAAACTCTAATATACACATGCTTATAAATCTGCAAGTTTCTTATAATCCTTTTTTCCAACCCAATCAAATGAAATTCCCCTGACAACTGTTTGAAAAAATCTCCAATCGCCTTTGTCTAAGCATGTCGCAAAAGCATTTACAAGATTGCACCAAAATACATTTTGGTATTTCGTGAATACTGAGGAGCTTAATACGTCTTTAAATAATAAAAAAATATATCAGACAACAGAAAACGTTTGTTGCTTTTCCTCAAACAAGAATATTTCTCATATATGAAATTTCCACAGTAATAAAATATAATTGTCATAAATCTACTAAATTAACTTGGCCATATTTACTTTATCTACAAAACTATATGAGCCCCCTCTACATTCTTATGTGTACTGTCCTCTGAAATATATTTCTCATTAGTAGCCCAGAGGCATGCTCCTCTCTCGAATTTATCTAAAAACCTAATCTCCTAATTACCAACAATAAATGAATAATAATAAATAAAACCATCTGACCCGTCTTCTTTCTTCTTCGCTTTGCAACAGGGGCTGTGCACCCTTTCAAAGACTACCCAAAATCTATATAAAAAACTAATCTAATTAAAAATAAATAAAACCCTAATTTGACCCCTCCTCTTTCTCCTTCCTCGCCTAAAAACAGGATCTGTGGACCCAATCAAAGACAACCTAAAACACCTTAGGGGTCAGAACAAAATTCAAATCCATACTAAATACGCGACCCGGTTCCCGCGGGAGACAAACAATGCAATTGAATTCAAATGCACGGCATAATCGGGAGACCGGAACCCAAAGGGTTAATTTATCAGGCCGGGCACAGCGGGAGACTCCCCAAAACGACTTCCAGGAATGTAACCCGGGAGAGAATCTCCTCCTTTCGCGCGCTTCCGGGTCATGTTAGATGGAGGGTGGTTTGGGCGTCCGTGGGCGTCGAAAATGAGTATGTTTTGCCGGACGAGAATCCTATGCAGATAGTTGTAGTGATGATGACAGATACAGCGTCGACCTTTGAACCTTGAAAATAAAACACAAATTGGCAAAACGATTATATTCAAAAGCACATACAGTTTCGAAGCGTCAAGCTCCCATTTTACTGTGGAGACACTGAAACCCAACTAGATTCTGTACTTGAAGGAAGGCAATAAAAATATAATATATACATAGAAAAATGTCATATCAACATCCAGCTTCATGCGACATACAGATAAACAAGAATAAAATAACTCGGATACATTATCAACAAACTCCTTGATACTCTTAACGTATTATTTTGTCGAAATAATACGGTGCAGAAGCAATAAACACAAAAATCCTATATACCTGGATAATGTTATATACACATCAGATATATACATAGAAAAATGTCATATCCACATCCAGCTTCATGCGACATGCAGATAAACAAGAATAAAATAACTCGGATATATTATTAACAAACTCCTTGATACTCTAAACGTATTATTTAGTCGAAATAATATGGTCCAGAAGCAATAAACACAAAAATCCTATATACCTGGATAATGTTATATACACATCAGATGATATGTAGAAGCAACAAGAATAAAAAAAACTTTGGATACATTGCAAACAAACACCTTGATACTCTATAAAGAAAAAATTATATATTCCATGCAAAAATATGGAATGCATAGAGGTACCTTCTATGTAAACGAAGATGCAATGTACAAAAACACTTAAGAGAGTTATGCGCATGCGCGCTCGCGTGTATGCATATACATCTACCTAAGACGTCGCCAGTCGGTCTCCAAACATAAGAAAGAAAACGCCTCAATATTCAATTTCCCTACACCCCTGGAACAACGGCGCGCACATAAATATAAAACAGCGCGAGTGTGGCCTTCATTCCAGTATATCATATAACGACATTCTCGTAATTCCCACGCTGTAAAGTGCTGCACGGGTGAATTACATTCACATAACAATAAAAGCGCCCCCCCCCCCCAGCCACCCCCGATTCCTTACTTCCGTTGCTTCCTGGGGAGGAAAAAAGAAGCGAAGAAAATAAACCACCGAACGATCTAATTATGTACCTGGAATATAAAAGCCTCCCGCGACTTCCAGTAGCTTCCGGGTCCTTTATGGATTCGTAATGCCAAAGAGAGAGACAGACACAAAGCCGAGGAGGAAGGAAGTCCCGTGATTGGTGGGAATGCTCGGCCAATCATGGCGGGGCATTGGTTTAATTAGCCGAAAACAATGCGGGACGAGGAAAAATGAACCGTAAAACCCCGAGCGGACCAACAATCCGATACACCTACGAGAATGAATTGTCCGGAAATCCAATAACTGGAAACAAGAGATATGGGAGAGGAAAATGAATATTATGAATAAAAAAAAAAAAGGGTAAGTTACAATGATGTTTCGGAAAAGTCTATATTCTTTGAAACAAAACAATCACGACATATTACAAAAAGGACGTTTGAAAACTGAACTGACAAGGAAAAGACTACAAAAAGAAACAAATAGAACTGAAGAATGAATAAATGAATTCGAGGAAAGAAAAGATTTTAAAAAGAAGTTTAAGAAAAAAGAAAATGCGAAAAATAAAGTGGGGGGGAAAAGCGTTCAGGGAAACTTTACTGAAGGAATGGTAAGAAGAAAAAAAATAAACCAAAGAAAGAGTGATGCAGAGAGAAAGTGGATAAATGACCAACAAAAGTAAAAGGAAAAAAACTGAGAACGGCAAAGAAAGCAAGTAAAAACAGAGAGAAGAGAGATAGGAATTAATATGAGAATGAAAAAAAAATGTAAAAAGGTAGTCAGGCAAAGAAAAGGAGAATGAACAGAGAGAGAAGAAAATGGACAGAAGTAATAAAAATAGGTAAAAAGAGGAAATAAAAAGAAAAATCTCGGTTTCAATAACTAATCGACGAATGACAATCAATATCGGACACAAAAGGTTGTGTTCGTTGTTGCTCGGCCGCTCCTGCTGCTTTAGCCGCTGCTATTGCTGCCGTCGCTGCTTTTACTCGGCAGCTGATATTGCTGCAACAGCAATCGGGGGATATTGAATATCGACCTGGGCTGCCGGTGACTATGGTTCCGCCGATGCTAATCAGAGATAAACCCCTCCCCCATCCCCTCCCCTCTTTCCTTAATCAACCTCCCCTTCCCCCCACCCCTCCACTTTGCCTCCTGCAGCTACTTTTATCCTTTCCCTTACCTATACCAAACTATGTCAAACTTTTCTTCCCTTCATACGGCCTTACTATAGCTGCCTTTTATCTATTTTTTACTCATGACAAACTATGTCAAACTCCTTCCATTTTTACGGCCTTCCAACAGCTACCTTTATCCTTTCCTTACCCATGACAAGCTATGTCAAACTCCTTCCATTTTTACGCCCTTACTACAGCTGCCTTTACCCATTCCCTACCCATAACAAACTATGTCAAACTCCTTACATTTTTACGGCCTTCCAACAGCTACCTTTATCCTTTCCTTACCTACAGCAAACTATATCAAACTCCCCTTCCCTTCTTGAGGCCTTCCTACAGCTGCCTTTATCCATTCCTTACCCATGACAAGTACGTCAAACTCTCCTTCCCTTCTTAAGTTGTTCCTACGGCTACCTGTATCATTTCCTTTACCCATGGCAAACCTCGCCATACTCCCCTTCTTATACGGCCTGTAACTGGAGCAGGAGCCTGTGCTGGCATATGGCCAGATTGCTGTACAGCACCAACTACACTCCCTTGCTTCCTGGTAACTTGCAAAACAACTTTCCTCCTGATTTACCATTCCCAATTATAACAGTCTCTTCTGTCCTCCATTTCTTCTTGCCAACAACTGAATAACCATAGTCCCTTCCCTGCCCCCTTGCCAATTATAACCACTGATTCCTTCCCTTTCATGTGCAAACTATACCCATCTTCCCCTTACCAACTACAACTACTTTTCTGTCCTCTCATCTCTTCCCAGCTCTAACATGCTCAACCTCAAGGGTAATCTCCTAATATCCTTTCCATCCCTTCTGCCTGGCGGATACAACACAGGGTGTTGAGGGTTGTTGTGCTTTAGGTAGTTAAATGTGACTATGTGATAACGAGACAATGAAAGTGTTCTGTTCATGCTTAGGGTTTCCTAATATAGAGGTCAACATAAGTGAGTAAATCTGAAAGTAAAGGGAAAACAGGTTCGCGTGGTTACATGGACCTAAAAAAGTCTATGGCAGACTCAACACAGAAAATTATATAAGACGAGCTAAGAAGTGTTGTACATAAGAAGTTATGAGTTATTAAAGTTTCCATGAAGAAGCAAATTGAGCTATAGAATGTACAGACATGAGTGAATGGTTTGGTAGGTGCAAGGTCGTGTGAGACAGACACACAACAGTAAATGCAGTATGGAATTGTTGATGTTTTGAGATGCTGTACTGATCGAGGACAGTGAGGAAAAACTGCAGAAACTAGTAAAAGAGTGACTGCTTGCATGTGGAGAAAGCTGGGAATGAATGCGAGTTACATTACAGTTATGAGAGCTAATGATAGCTAGGAGGATGGAGGAATGGACGCAGCAGATTCATGCAGATAATAGTATGATGACAGAAGAGGAGAATCTCAGAATAGATGAAGTATGAAAGGTGGCAGAAGTACTGGGGAAACGGGCGATGAAGACAGAACAGACTTTAATATCCAGGGAGCAAAACAGTGGTTGCAAATGTGTGAAGGCTGGTTCAACATGCTTCTGTTGAACCTTCTGTGAAAGTATAAGAATCAACAAATGAAAAGGACATTTTCTGCCCATCTCAATTTGAGAAAGGCATCAGCCACATGGAATGAGAAAACCTAAGTTCCAGAAGTAAAATTATTCTTTCATGGACACCAACAATTTAATTAATCAAACAATGAAACCATTCCTAGGACTGGTCAGACTACTCGCCTGAAAGGTCAAACCATTCTCATAAGATTAAAATTGTTTAATAATGAGGTAAAAATGTTCCTTCGAAAAATGGCAACCGTTCATGTGAGAGGTAAAAATCCTTCTCTTCCCCCTCTCCTCCCCCCTGGAAAAAAAAATCCCCATAGAAAGAAGAAAGCCCTCCGCAGTGGCATGACCTTCCCAAACACGCTAAGAAAAGGGAGGAAGAAGCAATTTTGACAAATTCCATGAAATTCGTGTGACATTAAAATCCATTCGGGATGAAAGGGAGTGGGGGTGGGGGGAATGATAATACATAAGGGTCGTTTTCCAAAAGCAAGGCAGTGGGAAATGGATCGTATAGGCTTTTCTTCAAAGGGATAAGCGTGTCGTGACGTGCGTGCCACGCTGTTGCTATGTGGCACAAAAAACTGGCGTGCTCATGTGAAGGAAAGAGACGGAAAAAAAAGACGTGATTAACAGAAAACCTTGAGTAATGACAAAAATTCTTGTGTTCATAATTCTGATAATTTCCCTCTAGAACAATTTATATCTGTATCTACTTCTATCTGTATCTACTTCCATCTATCTATCTATGTACTTTATATATATATATGTGTGTGTATATATATATCTATATATATATATATTATATATATATATATATATATATATATATTTTGTTATATTATATATATATATATATATATATATACATACATATATATAAATGTACATTATATATATATATATATATATATATATATATATACATATATACCTATTATTATATATATATATATTATATATATATATATATATATATATATATCATAAATGTATTATAATATATATATATATATATATATATATATATATATGCAAATACATACATACACACACGCACAGATATAGAACACATCACCGCAGGTGAAAAAAATAAGAGACTGGGCGTAGCTCCTAACCAGTTTCGACTTGATTTCCAGTAGGTTAATGGCTTGAATTACAATCGAAACCGGTCAAGAACTACATCCAGCCCCTTTGATTTTCACCAATGGTGATGTGTGATAAACGAATCAGTGTTAATGTCATTCTCCGTCTAAACTATTGACAACGAAACAAATGAGGGGATCTCCTCGCTTTGGAACTATAGTGTCTGAAAAACTCGCAAATCAGAAGACACTGGCATAAATTTCCAATTTCATATCTGACTGTAGTACCGTAAAAATCATCTAAACAGAAGTCTACCTATGAAGGGCTATGCAAAAAAAAAAAAATAATAATAATAAAAATAAAAAAAATAAAAATAAAAAATTTAATTGTCCATGTATGTTGTTTTTTTTTTCTTCAGTAATTACAAAACTGGGACGAGTTACATTTCCAAAATTCAGTCGCCATGAAGGCAACTGGTGTCACTTAAGCAATGGTAATGATATTTCCATAGAAGTATTACAGTTAATATATTTTAAGGTCTTACTTTTTTATAAAAGAAAACTATAGAGATGGCTATCTGTCTGTCCGCCCTCAGATCCTAAAAACTACTGAGGGTAGAGAGCTGCAAATTGGTATGCCGACCATCCACCCTCCAATCAGACCCACCTGCTGAAGACCCCGAATATAAGGAGGAAGGACACCACACCAGGAGCAGTCCACTCTCAGCTTCCTAGCCTAGAGGATGTCTGGCAGCTCCAGACAAAAGCTTGCTACAAGAAAGAGAGAGAGAGAGAGAGAGAAGAAAGAGAGAGAGAGAGAGAGAGAGCGCGTTAATGACTTTGACGACTATGATATCATAGTTTATCCATAAAAATTAAAATATAGATATATACTCTGATCTTCACCCTACACTTGCAAATGACCTCCATAGGCGCTCTACTAGCCTGTTTAAGTAGTGCTGAAAACGCCGCTGTTTGAAAAATAGAGAAAAATCTCTACAAGCGTAACGCTACTGAAGTAGCCAATACTTTTAATAACGTATGCTTGAGAGAGGGTGTGCGTCCTAAGTACAACAACAATAATAATAATAATAATAATAATAATAATAATAATAATAATAATAATAATAATAATAATAATAATGCATCTTAAATTTGTCAAAAAATTATATGTAGCAACATTCATACCGCCTGGAGAAGCAATACTCAAGAACACTTTACTCCTGTGCAGAATTCATCCTCAAGCAATAAAGAATTTTCCACAGGGCGGACGTAACAGAATATCGAGGAGAAAAGAACAAAGAAACGACTTATTGCGTTCCACAATAACCTAATGTAAAATGCTCACGGCACCTAAAACTTTATTATGAGGAAAAGAATATAAGATAAATGACAGAAATCGTCGTCCTCCTCCTCTCTTCTCCTTTCTCCTTTCTCCTTCTCCTCCTCCTCCTCCTCCTCCTCCTCCTTACCCGGGGTTATAAAAAAGACGAAGAATTCAATTAGCACAGAATTCCATTAACAACGAGATAAAAATCTTTCCGGAGAATTATTTAAATCCAATACAGATATTTCAAACCCAAGGAATAAATAAATATTCTTTCTACGGGAATTAAATAAAATTGGTTTTATTTTCAAGGGGTAATGCAATTTAGTCACTGCATTATGCTTAGATGCATGCATATATCGAAATAATTAAAAATATTTTCATATATGAAGTCCAGCACATACGCACAAAAAAAAAAAATATATATACATACATCCATCCATACACACACACACACATACACACACACATATATATATTTATACATTGTCAGGTTTGATCAATGCAGTCGAGACAAAGCAGCAGCAGCAGTTTCCAAGGATCAACTTGTTGATGGCGATGGCAGCAACAGCAGCTTTAGAAGGATCACCTGGAGATTGCTGATGACAGGCAATGATAGTTTAGGAGTGTTACCTCATTGACGGACATCATATGGCAGGTGTTCGTTATCTGTGAATCAACAATGAAGCATGCCAATTCAAGTTCTCGAGGAGGTCATGACTATGACCGGATCATGGTCACCAGTACTGAAGAGGATTTCTCCAGGACAGTGGTCTAGCTGTTGTGTTGGATCATGGTCACCAATACTGAAGAGGATTCCTCCAGGACAGTGGTCTAGCTGTTGTGTTGGATCATGGTCACCAGTGCTGAAGAGGATTTCTCCAGGACAGTGGTCTAGCTGTTGTGTTGGATCATGGTCACCAGTACTGAAGAGGATTTCTCCAGGACAGTGGTCTAGCCGTTGTGTTGGATCATGGTCACCAGTACTGAAGAGGATTTCTCCAGGACAGTGGTTTAACTGTTGTGTCGACACTGTGGCGATCATACGGTGGCGGATCAGCAATAGTTCAGCAGTGTTTGAGGGTCATCCTCGAATTTCTTTGATAGTGCCAATCAGTGATAGAAGAAAAGCAAGACTCCATTTATTTATATTGTTGTTATTTGCATGCCATTGTTGTAAATGGTGTTTTGTCACTGCTGAATATGGTGTTTTGCCAATAATGCTGCCAGTTGAGCAAAGGCTCTTATGGTATTTTATCATTATTACTGCTGGTTGCATACAAGGGTCTTGTGGATTATGTCCACTCATCATTATTATCATTACTGAACAATATGTAACTCTGGTTTATTATTGTTATGAGTATTGTTGTTACGAGAGCAGATGTAGCTCTGATTATGGTTTATTTTACTGATGTTTATGATCATTCATTTAAGATTCATGGTGCAGTTGAAGAACCTAGAGTCACTGTATATAATATAACATAAAATGTAAAAAAATTAATTTAAGGCACAGAGGTATTTTCTTTGGCTCCTTACCACTTTCGTTGTTGGAGGCCTCACCAGGCCCCTATACTATTTTTTAAAAGAATCTGATGGCCCCATATTATAAGGATTCATAACAATTGGCGACCTTGCCAGGATTGGGTCCTGTTGTGGCTGGTGGTTCTGTGGCGTTCTTTGGGGAGGAAGTGAAAGTGCAATGTAAAAAAGAGAAATGGTTTGGTTGTTATTTTACTGAAACGATCATCTCAGGATTGTTGCTTGTTTCTCCTTCTTTTGGTCTGTTTTCATCATGTTGGCGAGGTAACGACTGTCTCGCAGAAAACAACAGCATTGGTCAGGTTTTGGGAGGCAGATCGACGGGTTCTTGTGACACAGTCAAGAACAAGCAGCAGCAGTTTCTGAAGATCACCTTATTGATGTCAATGGCAGCAACAGTAGCTTTTGAAGGGTCACCTGGTGGTTGGTGGTAACAGCAATGACAGTTTGGAGTGTCACCTCATTGATGGACTTCATATGGCAAGTGTTCGTTATCTGTGAATCACCAAGGGAGCACTTCAATTCAAGTTCTCAGGGAGGAGGTCCTGACTGAATCATGGTCACCAGCATTCAAGAGGATTTCTTTAGGACAGTGGTTCAGCTTTTGTGTCAATGTTGTGGTGATTGTACAGTTGTGGATCGACAATAGTTCAACGGCATTTGATGGTCATCCTCATGGTTCTTTGATAGTGGCGTTCATTGAAAGAGCAGAGTAAGACTCCCTTCATTTATGGTGCATTGTTATTTGCATGGCATTTTGTGAATGGTGCTTTGTCACTGCTGAATATTGTTTTTTGTCCCTATTGCTACTGGTGGAACAAAAGGCTCTTGTGGTGTTTTATCATTATTACTGTTGGTTGAGCAAAAGACTCCTATGGATTATGTCACATTATTATTATTATTAATATTGAGCAATATGTAAATCTGGTTTATTATTGTTATGATTATTGTTGTTAGGAGGGCAGGTGTAGCTCTGGTTATGGCTTATTGCATTGCTATTGAATAATTATGATGTTGTTATAGGCATTTTGTTATTCAATTATACTGTGTTATTTAACTTTGATTTACTATGGTTGTGTCCATTCATTTATGATTCTCTGTGCTTTCCAAGAACCTGTACTTACTGAATATAATGTAATATAAAAAGAAATAAACTAAGTAAAGGCACTGAGGTATTTTGTTTAGCTCCTTCCCCATTTGGTGGTTGCAGCCCATGAGGCCTCTCCAGCCCCATACTTTTCTTTTAAAGAAAAGGGGCTCATAATATATATATATATATATAATATATATATATATATATCTATATATATATATATTATTATATATAAGATATATATATATATATCTATATATTTCGATAGATATATAGTATATAATTATATATATATAGATATAGTATATATATATATATATATATATATATTATATATATATATAGATATATATATATAATATATATATATATCTATATTCTATATATCTTATATATTATATATGATACTATATTATATATATATATATATAGTCGATATATATATATATATATATATCATCTATATATATATATAGTTATATATATATATATATATATATATCTATCTATATATATCATATATATATATATATATATATATATCTATATATATTTGTATGTAAGAAAGAGTTATTAAATAGAATATTTATAAACTCATTTTTATATTCATATAAAATCTTCAACTAATCCCGTACCCCTAATAAAACTCGAGAAACGAACTTAACGCGAGTCGATCTGAAACGAACGTGAAGGAAACAGAGAGAGAGAGAAAGAATAAGCGTATTTAAAAGACGTAGCAGAAAGCGAGAAAGACTTGGCCAGATAAGCGGCGCCCAAGAGACCTGTCCAGTCGATAACACGTAAATACTTCATGAGTCGCTTCGATGGAGAGAGAGAGAGAGAGAGAGAGAGAGAGAGAATGGAGGAGGGTAAGGAGCAGGGTGGAAGGTCCGGTGGATGGGGTCATGCTATACTGACGCGCCATTAATGGGGCGCTTCTGTTTGTGTCGTGAATGTGTATGTGTGTACGTGTATGTGTGTGTGTGTGTGTACTTTTAGCATTTTCTCCTCATTTAAAAAAGCATTGAGAGAATATATGGATTTCAGTAAGATATAAAATATTATAACAGCGCATGTAATGAATGAAAGGTATTTCTTGGGCTATCTTACCTGTCATGTTCAAGCAACGGATTACATGAAACATGCATAACGCCCGAGGAATTGATCAAATTGATAAATTGCGCTTAAACGTTCACTGCAATGCGTTTAATGATATTATCAATAAGGTGCCGTTCCGTTAATTGCTTGCTTGCTTGAGGTAAACATGTCCGAGGTCTTGAGAATAAGTAAAATGTGCTTAAACTTTCCTTGTACAGAAATTGATAAGATTATTAACACTATCGACTTATTTTAATCATCTTCCATGTTAACCACAACAAAAGATGCAGCGCACAATTTTCCAAAAAAACATTATTAATGCGATTCATTAGTTTTGTAGAAATAAGTAAATAATTATCGCGTCTTAGCACTAGATAAAAGAAGGGAAATCTTTGTTACGTTAAAAAGAATGAATTTCACTGACAACTTGAGAATATTTAGAGTTAACACCTAAATATAATATACAATGTTTTCCAATCCAGGCTTCATGGAGCAGTTTATTTACATAGTTATCCGTGCGCCACGTTTTGTGTTAGTCGTAGCAGGAATATTATTAGCAGAAACGGTCGGAATAATTCTAATAACAAACACAAAAATGCTTAACCTTCTGTTTGGCCATGGCTCTATTTTCTTTCATGGAAATTTGGTAAAAGTGAAAAGATACTGCCTCACAACTGTGTACTTCCCATGTAATATATAATTGTTAATATTACCAAAAAACAACACAGACTATTGTTTTACTGTACCCATTTCAGAGAGTAAATACTACAAAGACGATTGTTTTTTCTGTGTAATATTCAATACATAGTCTTCATAAAAGTCGGTATAATGAAGTCATATTATAACCCACATATTTTAATCCATGTCATAATCGTGGTTCTTCCGTTCCATCATTCATGTCGTAACCACGACATTCTTTCACTAATACATCAAAAGAAAGATTATTTACCTACATCCGTCACAATTCCGGCTTGTTAATACTTTGATGAACACGCATCACTCTCTGCTCTCCCGTCTAAATCTAGTTCAGGTTCGGAAAGAAGATATTACATTTAATCTCCAGTACACGTCATTACACAAAGGATAAGTTCTGCCTAAATTTTGTTGATCCTTTTTGAAAGAGGTAGAGCTGTCTCTCAGTAAGTCTTCAGAGGTGAGGATGCTAATACCCTTGCCCAATATATAATATATATACATATAATATATATATATTTATATTTATATATTTATATAGAATATATATTATATATATATATATTAAATATATATTATAAATATAAATTATAGTATATATATATATATTCCATATAAATATATAATAGGTGAGACCTTACAGACCTTACAGACCTTACATCTTGTTCGGGTTGCCCCAGTCCCTCAGTGTGAGGCACCTCTAATGTCTACCAGAGAGTTGCTAGTACATCTTCCGGTATATTTTGCATCTTCCCAATCTTGGATGGTCTGGGATGCAGTTTAGATATTTGTCGAGCTTATTCTTAAACACATCTACGCTCACTCCTGATATATTCCTCAGATGAGCTGGCAACGCATTGAATAGACGCTGCATTATCGATGCTGGTGCGTAGTGGATTAATGTCCTGTGTGCTTTCCTTATTTTTCCATGGTATATTTTGGGCACTATTAATCTACCTCTGCTTGCTCTTTCTGATATTTTTAGTTCCATGATATTTTCTGCTATTCCTTCTATCGTGTTTCCATGCCTGAATTATCATGTAGCGTTCCCTCTCTCCTTTCCAGACTATATAATTTTTAAGAATTGTTTAGTCCCTTTCCCCACCCAGTAGTCTAGGTCCTTAACTTCTTCTATTCTAGCTGTAAAGGACCTTTGTACACTCTCTATTTGTGGCAATATCCTTTTGATAGTGTGGGTACCATATCATATTGCAATATTCAAGTGGACTACGAACATATGTTTTATAAAGCCATAATCAATGTGTTCAGCTTTTCTTGTTTTGAAGTGCCGTAACAACATTCCCATTTTTGCTTTACATTTTGCCAACAGAGTTGCTATTTGATCATTGCATAACATGTTCCTATTCATCATCACACCAAGGTCTTTAACTGCTTCCTTATTTGTGAATGGTCTCATTATTAGGTCCCTTATATGCATATAGCTTTCTTTCTCTGTCTCCATAATTTATTGATTCAAATTTATCAGAGTTAAATACCATCCTATTTACCTCTGCCCAATCATATACTTTGTTAAGGTCTCTTTGTAGAGCGTTCCTATCTTCATCACAAGTAATTTCTCTACTTATTCTTGTGTCATCTGCGAAACTACTCACTACCGAATCCTTAACATTATTGTCTATGTCTTCAATCATAATAACAAACAGTATTGCAGCTAACACCGTACCTTGCGGCACACCGGATATTACCTTGGCTTCATCCGATTTCTCGTCGTTTGCAATAACTATCTGTTTTCTGTTGTGTAAAAATTCTTTTAACCATCTTCCTACTTTAGCCACGATATTAGTGTTTTCTAATTTTCTTCGCTAATATATTATGGTCTACTTTATCAAAAGCTTTTGCAAAGTCTAAATAACCACATCTGTTTCATTCCGCTTTTCATATTTTTGAATATGTTTTCACGGTGGACTAACAGTTGGGTTGTGTACTTTTTCCGGGTACGAAACCATGTTGTCCTTTATTAAACAAATTATTTTTTATTAAATGTGTTTCATAATATTTTTCTTCATTACCCTTTTCATACACTTTCATTATATGTGATGTTACTCACAGGCCTATAATTACTTGCCTCTAGTCTTGATCCACTTTTGAAAGTAGGGGTAATATACGCTAATTTGTGCTCATCATATATCTTGCCTGTATCTACACTTTGTCTTAATAATATTGCAAGTGGCTTTGCGATAGAATGAACTACTTTCTTTAACAAAATAGCAGGAATTCCATCAGGCCCTGCAGCAGCTCCATTTTTAATTTCATTAATAGCCTGCACAATATCAGCTTCATTAATATCTATGTCAGCTAAATATTCACTATTTCATCCCTTACTTCTATATCATTATCTTCATTATCTATTCTAGGGGTGAATTCTCTCCTATATCGTTCTGCCAGTATGTTGCAAATTTCCTTTTTTTCATTCGTTAATCTCCCTTCGAATTCTCAGAGGGCCTATTTCTATCTTCTTTTATTCATTTTCTTCGCATATGAGTATAATAGTTTTGGGGTTTTGCTTGATATTTAATAGGGTTTTTTCTTCCAAGTCCCGTTTTTCATTTTCTTTTGATTGTATAATCTTTTTTTCTGCATTTTCTATCTTACTTTTTAGTTCTATAACTTTCCATGCATTTTTTTTCTTTTGCAAGACCTTTTTTCCACTTTCTGATTTTCTGGAACAAGATTCTTCTGTCTCTTGGTATGCATGAATGATGTTTACTTTTCTTCTTCGGTATATATATTTTTCCACTATTATCTCCAATATTTTATATAATATCTCCGTATTTACCCTTATGTCATCACTTACGAAAATGTTATCCCAATCTTTGTTTAATTCTTCATTAATTTCTGACCCATTTTATATTTTTATTTACTGTAGAAGTTGTATTTTCCATATCCTTCCCACTTTTTCATTTCTTGCTTATCTCTATTTTATCACTTGTTTTACTTGGAAATGAACTGTTAATTCTATGACATTATGGTCTGAAATACTCGCATTATAAACTATTATTTCTTTAACATAAATTCATCTCGTTCACAAATACTAGGTCTAAAGTATTTTCCTTTCTTGTTGGCAGGTGATTATTTGTTGAATGTTGTATTCTAGTAGCATATCTAATAGCTTTTCAAATTGCCTCTTATCTTCTGCACTACTATTACTCTCTTTTTTATATGTATAAGTACAACCACAATCTCCTATTCGTTCTTTCCATTCTACGAAGGAAAGTTGAAGTCTCCAGATAGGAGAATAGTCCAGTCCTTGTGATTTCTACATATATCATCCAATTTTTCAATTATTAAGTCAAACTCTTTAGTATTAGGAGGTCTATATATTACTATGTTCATCAATTTTTCAGATTCAAATTCTACCGCTATTAGTTCACATTCTGAGTTACTATATTTCTCATATATTTTTCCTTGTTTTTTGTCTTTCCCATATATTGCGGTTCCCCCTTGATTCCTATTTTTTCTATCTGATCTATAAGTTTGGAACCCTTTTTTTATTTGATCATCATTCCCAGTCTCTTGGAATACCAGGTTTCACTTATATTCATTATATCTATTTTCTTTTCATTTTTGTTGGGAGTTCTTCTAAGTACTCTATTTTTCTTTTTGAGTTACTCGTAACTAAACCCTGCTCATTCATCACTATGATGGTTTGCGTGTTTTCTCCTTCATTTAATACTGATAGTAATAAGGATTTTCCCATGTCTCTTTCCTGTTCTGGTATGTTGTTCTTTTTTTCATTTCCAAACTTAAATTTGACATTAAAAAATCCAACTTTTCCAGAGAGAGAGAGAGAGAGAGAGAGAGAGAGAGAGAGAAGGAGGCTATACTTTCTTTACATTCTTATCTAAAACTTTCAAATTAGTGTAAATTAAGATTACTATCACAACTGAATCGACTACTCTTAGTTTGCATTTTTAAGGCATCTAACATGGCCTCTCAGATATTTGGATTAAGATGGAAAAATATGCATTTTAGACATATAGATAAAAAAAAATATTCCATACATCTATATTTCGCCAAAGGATACAACTTGCATTTTCAGCAGTTGATTCCATAACGAGAAGAGCAATGGAAATAATTCTTCATAATATAAGTCTCACTGACATAAAGATTAACACAGCTACAATCATTTGACACATTTAATAGCTTGGCTTTATTAACAGCTATACGGTATAATATCAGATTAATGCATGCTCAGAGAAACAAAACTAGTTCAATTAAGTATGATTAAAAACCTGTCTCTAATTTTTTATACATATACATATATATACATACACACACACACACACACACACACACACACACATATATATATATATATATATATATATATATATATATATATATATATATATATACTCAAATTTTTTTTATACAAATTCATACATACGTAAAATATATATATATATATATATATATATATATATATATATATATATATATATATATTATGCGTAACTTAACGAAATAAGCTCACTAAAAGCTGAGTGATTATGGGTTCAAAACAGACGGTAATGCCGGATAGCGAACATGAAATAGAATTCACAGTATGGTACAACACTGGCTTCAGTTTCAAAATGTTACAGTCAAATATTGATAATGGATGTAAATTCAATTCATCTAGGTAAGGGTCAAAATTCCCAATCGTTATCAAATTATTACAGTTAAATGTTATAATTCGAAGCACATTAAAAATGGTGACGGCATAGTATTTTTGCATTCAGTATATGTCACTGCGTTCTTGAAAAATACAAAAGGTTTTATAACAACGAATGTCAGTAAAAAAGAAGTAGTTTTGTAGTTTACTGATGGCTATATTATTAGCACCGTTCAAAAAATCTTTAATTCATGACGGATAAAGTTAATTACACAGTGACACAAAAATTTAAAAATAAAAATAAATAAATAAGACCATTTTTGTTTTAAAAACTGATCTTGTGGAATAAACTACGATGGGAAAGAAGTAGCTATACTCGGTTTTTTTCCATCTGCCTGTGGTGTTTTCGTATGGTAACACTGAGTCCCGGGCTTTAAATAGTTACGCTATGTCTAAGTTTTAGGTGGATAAAAGATATCTGGGTGTATATTTGCAACTGAAAAGTGTTTTAATAATTTACTTTATGCGAATGACACCGTTAATATTAGAAATATGATATTATTTAAAGCCCGGGACGCAGTGTTACCATGTGCAAACACCACAGGCGGATGGACAGATGAAAAAAAACAGAGTATAGTAACTTATATATGACACTATCACTACCACAAATAAGAGCAAAAAATAAACGTTACTGAATAGCTGAAAACCTCAATCACTCCAGTCTCACGAATATATAACGGCCGCCAACCACAACCCGCCCCCCCACCCCCACCCCCAACCCCCAAACCCCCAAAAAAAAGAAATAAATAAACCCCCCCCCCCAAGAAAAAAAAAATATAATTGTCCCTGGGAATAAGGTAACTCAAACTATTTTCTTGCACTGACTACTAAGAACAATACAGCTACAAATAAAGCGGTCTTATCTTAAGATTAACAAACTCAGCCTCATCACCGACAAGAGAGTTAAGCAATAGCAATAAGAATGACTTTTAATAGTGTTAATTCTCTTCCAGAGAATTCTATGATAATAATGTAAAGTCATTGCATCGAATGCATGTATGAACCCGCTTATGCGCTGTTGCTGGAAACGCGAAGAAACTGAATGCTTGCTAAGTATCGGTGAAATCGATTACTAAAAGAGAATTAAATGGGAAAGCTTTAGTGGCAAGGATGAAATCATATCTTTGTGACAGAAACTATACAAAATCGGTCAATAGCTGGGAATTAATTGGCACTTGACGCCATGGCAAAATCATCCAAGATCATAATGCTCTATGATTAACAATATTTTTCTTTGTAGTGACAACACTTTTGAAAAATGTAATAATAATAAACTAAACTTGATGGTACAAGTGTTTTTGCAACTGAAGCGGTTCTGATGGGTATTACTGCAATAACGAGTAAAAAAGTAGCGGCTTCTATTGCAAATGAGGGGCTTTTGAGAAGAGTGAATTCAAACGACCTGGCTGCAAGGAATTCGAATGTGTCTGCTACAGCGAATTCAAATGTTTTGGCTGATATGAATTTGGGAGATCCTCTTTGGAGAATTCAAATGGTTTTAATGCGACAAATCTAAATACTGTACCTAATTATTTCAAATGACCTGACAACTGAATTTTAATGTTTTGAAAACAGTAAATTTAAATGTTTTTTCAATCTTCAACGAGTGAATCAGTGCCATTATCTTTTAATGTGAACTGCGTGTTTTATCCTGTCATCTAGTCGGAAAAACTGCTATGAAAATTACATTAGCAGAGAGAGAGAGAGAGAGAGAGAGAGAGAGAGAGAGAGAGAGAGAGAGAGAGAATTGCAATAAACTATTCCAGGTTACAAAAAATATATTAATAAACTTGATAAAATAAATGTGATTTATCAATAAAACTCTGTAGTAATGACTGACAATGGACTCAAAAAAAAGGAAAAAAGGAAACAACAAGAATAACTACAATAAGTAAATACCCCCAACTATTACGCAGACATATTTCCACGAACGTTAATCCACCAGAACGTAACTCAGGTTTACCAATGGCCATTCGTGCAGGCGACAGTGTTTTGGTCAAAGAGAGAATTCCGACTGTCCGGAATGCTATAATTCCTAATATGTGACGGAACACGTGACAAATGTCAAAGTATAACGACATCTTAGAGAAAAAAAATTGTCATTTTCTGAGAAAAAATTAAGTGGTAGTTTTGCTTGTTTTTTTTTTTCGAGCAAACCCAAAGAATAATATCAATACTGTTGCATCTATTAGTGACAGAGAATGAGAGCTCTAGTGTTGTTTATGTAAGAGATAGAGAATTAGATATCAAGTATTTTTTTTTATAAAATGACAGAATGAGAGTTCTCGTGTTGTTATAAGTGATAGAGAACGACAGCTCCAGTGTTGCCTTTGTAAGTGACAGAGAATAAGATCCCAAGTGTTGTTTTTTTTATAAAAAAAGACAGAGACTGAAATCTCAAGTGTTGTTTTTATAAGTGAAAGAGAATGAGAGATCTAGCGTTCTTTTTATAAGTGAAAGAGGACGACACCTCTAGTGTTGTTTTGGTAAGCGACAGAGAATGACATCTAAAGTGTTGTTTTTATAAAATGACAGAGAATGAGATCCCAAGTGTTGTTTTTATAAATGAAAGCGAGTGAGAGCTCTAGTGTTGTTTTTACATATGGCATAGAATGCTAGCTCTCGTGCTGATTTTATAAGTGACAGAGAGTAAGAGCTCTAGTGTTGCCAGTTTCCCAGTTTAAAAAACATGATTACTCTGGGTGTTGTCTTGACAATTTAGTTTTGGATTTGTCCGCAATTTATAGGATATGAGATTACTAGCAATCCTCTAAACCTGTGGTTTCGTTCTATAAAAATACAAAAGGTGAGACTTTTTTCATACGAAAATAACTGCAATGGTCCTGTGTGGTTTCGGTGACCATATTCATTGTCACGTCAATTTGTAAAAAATCAATCAGCGACTGATGAAAAGAAATATTGAGCTGAGATTCAGAATCTTGACTGATTGTCTTTAATAATTCAAAACAACGATGACAAAAATATTAACATTCTGGAATTATGGATTAACTAAAGGTTGAAGAAAATTGCAACAAACTAAAGCTGTTTGGCGCATCCGGTAATGGACAACAATGAGGCCAAAAGCCAATGAAATTTAACGGATTTTTCGCCATAACATAAAGGATCCCAAGCTAAGTTGGAACCAAGTTAAAAAGAGCCCCCACGTGAATTAATTCCTTATCTCAAGTTTTCGAAATCTGTTATTGATGGAAGAAATGGAATATCTAAAACTAGAGAGAGAGAGAGAGAGAGAGAGAGAGAGAGAGAGAGAGAGAGAGTGTCACGATCTCATCTCATTGTCAGAATCCGGATGAAAGGTCAAGGCAGGTACGGAGGAGAGATGGATGGCCTGGGAGAATCCTGAAGTAGGTGAAGGAGTCGGTGGGTGGTGGGAGGTGGGAGGTGGGAGGGGTAGGGGAGGAGAGGAGAGGAAGAAGGGGAAGGGATAAGGAGGAGAGGGGGGACCCTAGGAAGAATAAGTGAGAAGCTGGAAATGAAGATCCATTTTAGAATTCATAGAGATCTGAAAATTCATAGACATCGCGACCACCTCTCTCTCTCTCTCTCTCTCTCTCTCTCTCTCTCTCTCTCTCCGCCCTCCATGTTTATTTTATGAGGGCACATCCGGATTGGAAGCATCAGTCAGCCTTACATGACAGCACCTACAGCCGATGGTGGATCCAATCCATTCTCTCTCTCTCTCTCTCTCTCTCTCTCTCTCTCTCTCTCTCTCTCTCTCTCTCTCTCTCTCTCTCTCTCTCTCTCCTACTCAATTACCTCTCAGGGAAAAAGGTTGTGAGTACATCTCTTGTCTCTTTTAGACAAGGGGCTCAAGGGAATATTAAAGTTTAGAGTAAGTCTCTTTGCCCAACTTACTTTTTGCCTTTCTCCTACCTAAATAAATTAAAAGAAGATAACCTCTTATCCTCCTTGTCTCTGTCTTTGTTACTCGAATATTTGTACCCAATGTTAGAGTAAATCTCTCTTAGAGAAAACCTCTGATATACTGCAAAAGTAACTGTCTCTCTCATTTACTGAGAGAATAAATCTCTCTCTCTCTCTCTCTCTCTCTCTCTCTCTCTCTCTCTCTCTCTCTCTTATAAATAGCAACAATAAATTTCTCTCTAATATACTGCAAGAGTAAAATATCTCATGTACTGCAAGAGTAACTGTCTCTCATATATTGTAAAATTAAATCTCTCACTCTCATATTTTGCAAAATTAAATCTCTCACTCTCATATATTGCAAAAGTAAATCTCTCTCTCTCTCTCTCTCTCTCTCTCTTCTCTCTCTCTCTCTCTCATATACAGCAAGAGTAATTCGCTGCAAGAGTAAATCTCCCTCTCATTTACCGCTAGAGTAATATGCTTTCATATACTGTAAGAATATGAGTAAATCTCTCTCACCTATATAAAACTAGGGTAAATTCTCTCTCTCTCTCTCTCTCTCTCTCTCTCTCTCTCTCTCTCTCTCTCATTTACCACAAGAGTAATATGCTGTAAGAGTGAATGTCTCTCTCATTTACCGCAAGAGTAATATGCTGCAAACGTAAATCTCTCTCATATACAGTAAGAGTAAATGTCTCTCTCTCTCTCTCTTATACCAAGAGAGTAAATCTCCCTCTCATACACTAGAGGAGTAAATCTCTCTCTCTCTCTCTCTCTCTCTCTCTCTCTCTCTCTCTCTCTCATATACCGTAAGAGTAATACGCTGCGAGCATAAATCTTTCATATACTGTGAGAGTAAATCTCTCTCTCTCTCTCTCTCTCTCTCTCTCTCTCTCTTCTCTCTCTATAGTGCAAGAATTAATCTCTCTCTCTCTCTCTTTATAGTGCAAGAATTAATCTCTCTCTCTCTCTTATAGTGCAAGAATAATCTCTCTCTCTCTCTCTCTCTCTCTCTCTCTCACACACACACACACATACGGGAAAAGTATATCCCCCCTAACATACACCAACAGCCTTACTCTAATAACGAAAAAGACTAAAGGTTATAATACAGTTTCTTTCCCACCATTTTAAACGCAAATGCCCCATACCCACTTTCTGACGTCGCAGAAGGGGGAACCTAAACCCAAGGCAAACACGGTCAGATGTAAATGACGAAGGTGTTTACCTTTGGGTTAATAAAGGTTATTGTCTAGCGGCTCAGGTACGACGCCCGTAATTCCTTCGTATGCATAAGAGCGGTCGTGAAAAGCTTCAAGGAATGCAGCAAGCAGACGATACAGTCAATAGTACGAATTTTGAACTAATGACGTAAGGTGAAACACTTATGAAGAAATGGAAAATACATGCTTGAAGGACTGCAGCAGGAATTAGGAACATTTAGCGGTATGGATTTCGAATTAACGTTCTAAGATGAAATATTTAAGAATATGTAAGAAAATGGAAGATAAAAACCACTGAACATTTACTTGGATGCTTAGCTCCGTGTTACACTATCTTAAGAGATTGGTTAATTGTTGCTTATTTACAACAACAGGCGGCACTATTTGAACGTTCAGTGATACGAATTTTGAATTCATGACGTGAGGTGGAACATTAACGAAGAAAATGTATGATACAAGTCTTTGAACGTTTAGGCCAAATCTTAACTTCGTGTTGCAAGAGAGCATCTTAACAGATGTGCTAAATCTCGATTATTTACAAAGATAAGGAGCTCTGTTTGGAAACGATTTACGAAAACAGTCGTGGCTAAAGGTGTGTTTTTTTAAAGATCTCCAGTTCATTTGTTCCTGGGAACGATGAAAAAAAAATCAAACAAATTAAATCAAAAGAGAGAATTTTACCTGGAAGATGTAATACTGGTCAAGGAATGGAAAAAAACGGTCACAAAAAATTAATGATAAAAATAAAATAAAATAAAAATGAGGAAAAGAAAAATTATAAATAATAATAATAAAAAATGACAATCATGCGTATTTGCCAGAAATTTCATTGATATAAAAAACGCAAAAGAGAGAGACACACAGACCAAACAAACCAATTCCCATAACGTCCTAAATACGTTCGCGGTGTCATCTATTAATAGCATTTTATGCTTTTCCATGAGGAATTTTGCCATAATAATAATAATAATAATAATAATAATAATAATAATAATAATAATAATAATAATAATAATAATAATAATAATAATAACTTGTTTACAATTAAAACCATGCAATAACGATAATAATAAACTGCTTTCATTCCCAATGTTATACCATGCAACAACAACAACAATAATAATAAAAATAATAATAATAATAATAATAATGCCTTCCCTCGTACTAAAAGCGTTCATTATTAAAGTAATAATGACAAGTGAAGAACAAAAACAAACTCAAAACAGAGAGTTAATAAAACTCTCGTGTTCTCAACCGCTCGAAGCATTAACGAAGAATCCAAAACAGTCCTATCTATCGCTTGCACAGAGAGAGAGAGAGAGAGAGAGAGAGAGAGAGAGAGAGAGAGAGAGAGCAAACTCATTCCCATAACGTAATAATTAAGCTCGCGGTGTTATTACAAAAGAGGCCATTGGACGAAAATAACCCATTTCGATGTGGGGACCACGAGAGAAGAGGAAGAAGAAGAAAAAAGAAAAATCTCCCAATAAGGAGATTAAACTCTCGGTAATCGCCGAGACACAACCTTTGTCGAAAATAGCAGAGGTGGAAAGTGTTTCAATTGTCGCAAAAAATAGTGGATAATGGAACCTCCTATTGACGAGGGATTAATGCTTCCAGGTAAACTAATTCCGAAGAGGTGAGGGGGAGTGTGTTAGGGGGGGGGGAGAGAGTGAGAATATTCTGATGCTGGATCAATCTTTTATTGCTATTCTTCCGGGGGGAGGAGGAGAAGGAGGACGAGGAGAGAGAGAGAGAGAGAGAGAGGAGAGAGATGATCGCAGAGAGAGAGAGAGAGAGAGAGTTTACCATTGTTCCACTCCTCTGTTATTCAGAAAAATGATGGAACAATAATAGCACGTAAATATTCATCTAACTATTTCTTTCACTATAATATGATTATCAAACAAATACCGAGCACATCGACCACATTCTCCTCCCGGGGGCACATAGAGAGAGAGAGAGAGAGAGAGAGAGAGAGAGGAGAGGAGAGAGAGAGAGAGAGAGAGAGTGCCATAAAGATGCAAAGTTTTGTAATTTGCACATATGAATCTCAGTAAAATCATTTTGGGATTTGCATAATGCGTTGCTGGAATGCGCCAATTCATTGTTTTCGGACTGCGCTACTTTCGGTGTTCCCCCCACCCCCCTCCCCCAGATAAAAAGCAAAAGAGGAATTATCAAAAACACTTTCCAGCTCTACCACCCGGCGGACACCCCGCCCTCCCCCCTTTTTGTTAGAAAATTATCCACCACAATCCACCTCCACAACAACTCCCTCCCCAAACCCACGAGAAAAATTAAGAATAAAATGGACGGAAACTTTCAGACAGAGATTCATAGGACATCTCTTAGGTATATTATAATAATAATAATAAATCAAAAGATAAATATATAAATAAATAAATAGGTAGATAAATGAGCAAATAAAACAAACTTATGCACAACTAGTCTCCGTCTGTCTTGGTTTTAAAGCTAAGGTAAGACTTGTCCATAAGAGAGAGAGAGAGAGAGAGAGAGAGAGAGAGAGAGAGAGAGAGAGAGAGAGAGTAGCGGGTGGGGGGTGGGGAGCTTCAAAGCCAGGGCAGAGACTAACACACAAACACTGTCCCACACAAATTTCAGCTGTTGGTGATAGAGAACCCTTATCATAAATACCCTAACCTTAAATAAGGATTACAAGGACAAATCCCACGCCATTTACCTCCTTACACTTTAATTAAACCACATCAAAAACATCACCTAGGAGGGTATTAAACCTTAAATTATAGGAGACATAATCATACTTGGACGTCGGTACTTCGTGTCTGATAAACATACAGTTATGATGTATAAAATAAGTTCGTTGCGCACGACTGATATTATACTGTTAGTTCTGAGGTCCTAGGTAACACGCAAACCAAGCGCTAAGAATAGTTTCATCACCACTTTCCATTACATTAAACTGGACTATTAAGTGTGGTCTCTATGCACACACAAGCATGCATGCTTACAAACATACAATTTCTTAATTATATATATTTCACCATGCATTGATCTTATTTAAATATCTCCGTTATATATATATTATATATATATATATATATATATATATATATATATATATATATATATATATAAGCTCAGGTCATCTCATATCAAACCTAGATAACTTCTCAGAAGTAGTTCCTTTGCCAACAAGTTAAAATAATTTCTCACATCGTTATACTTAGTTTAGTCTAAAAAAAATATTACTTTATCGAGTAAACTTGAACCCCTCAAGTTTTAAGTTTAAATTCGGTTTCAGACAACAACTATTTCTAGTCTTGTATAAAGCCTGAATTTTTTCAACTTTGCCTAGTTGCCTTTCACACTTTAATTCTGTCATTTTGAACATTAATTTGTGGAGAAATTGTTTTCCTGTAGCCTAAATTGAAACACCTCTTTTGGGTGCATAGAAATAAAGAATATTTGCAGACCTTTTGATTTCTGTATGCCTGATTATATTGGTCAATGTCAGTTTCGACTCCTGACGGCGCCAGAACAATCTAGGCAAG
>NC_061091.1:26160882-26173382 GCF_015104395.2 Macrobrachium nipponense
CCCCCTCGACAACGACCGCCACCTTAAACACCGTTTTTTTTTTCTTTTTTTTTTACATATTTTTTCTTTCTTTTGTTCGGGAGATTTAGAAAAACGTACAAAAGACTGGAGGGAAATTATACGACGGAAGATGAACGAGGAAAAAAAAAATAATTAAAGAATAGCAGGTTGTTAAGGCTAACAAAAACGAACGAGGATTGAGTGAAGGTGATAAATTTCAAAGTAATTAGACATTTTAGCACAGCGAATTAGCAAAACAATTAAAATAATAAGTAACTAAACAAGGATAAAAGAAGCTTAATTTGTGAGTACTTGTTGTCATATGCAGAGAGAGAGAGAGAGAGAGAGAGAGAGAGAGAGAGAGAGAGAGAGAGAGAGTAAGACGAGGTTAAAGATGGTCCTTAACAAAGTTTTTTTGCTGAACATCAACTCCAGGAGATCGTAATTTTCTTTGGCATATTCCGACGATGACGGTGAAATATCAGTCAATAAAAAACATTAATAATTAAATAACTCAGTCGCCAGCCTCTGTATCCCCTGAGCAATACATCGTTCTTTTTTTTAATCTCAGTATTTTGAGTTCAAGATGTAATTCAGTAATGACCATAAAGGATATAATCACTTATAAAAGTTCTCTCTATATTTAAAAAAACTTGTACTTTAAAGCCAAATGAAAAAAGAAAATATATCAACAAACATATCAGAAAGGTGTTCATAAAATGAAATGTTTATTGAACAGATTGATTTTAATCAAAACATTTCATTAAATAGCAACCTCAGAAAATGAAACTGATCTAAAAACACAGACCTATCTAGAACATTATTGGGAAACGCTATAGAAGAACTGGCTACGTCAAAAACAAAGAAACGTTTGAGAAAATCGCTGCATAATAGAAAAAAGGGATCTTTTCTAGATAGTGACCCCCACCGGTTTTAACCGGGATGTATCCACCTTTGCGGCGTGTTTAGTACAAGCCCTTTGGGGATGACCGCAAAAACACAAACAATAGACTGTAAATATAAAAATAGATAATGACTCCCTAAGAATATTAGCCCTAGGAGAGATCCAAAAACAGAAACTTCAAATTATATTCAGATGATAAAAAAAGGTTACAAACTTCACTTACAGCTGCAAACGTCAGTTAATGGCTCTGTAAATATAGGGTAAATTCGGTTAAAACTGGATAGTTCCAGTAATTGGTTGCAAGTTTCCACTAGACTCTGCGAGGTTCAATTAAAGATAGCGTGTCCCTTTAGAAATATTAAAATCCTTTCAGTGCAGAAGGAGCAATATCCTGTCAACGGCTGCAAGGATCCCCTGCAAGATTCACTCACTCACTCCGGTGGCTCTCGGGCCTCTTGGTGGCCCATGGCCACTTGCACCAGACCTCTCCACGTTCCCCTGTCGAGTGCTGCATCTCTCTAGTTATTCTCAGGATCCTCCTCCACTCCCAATTCTCTTAGATCTCTGAACACTTTCTCTTTCCATCTCATCCTCGGTCTCCCCCCACCGGTCTCCTCCCTTCTACCGACCCTTCCAAAAGATTGCAAGCCCTATTTAAAGATATAGAGTCATTCACAAACAAGAAAGTCCAGTTAAAGTTCCCTTACTGGTTAAGTCCTTTCAAACACTACAAAGTCCAATTAAAGATTATAATTATGTGTAAGAGGTTTAGGCCTTAAGGCCAAGCGCTGGTACCTGTCAGGGTTATAAAGCACCTGCGAAGTCCAATTAAAGTTATAAGGTTCCTTTGGGAATATCAAAGACCACTTCAAGTCCCGTGAATGGTTGAGAGGTTCCTCTATTAAAGACTGTAAAGTCTAATTTAAGCGTTAGTTTCTCTTTAAGAATAGCAAAGTAAAATTTGAGAATATGAAGAGCAAAATATGTCCCTCAGAAATGAAGTGACATGCATATCTGTATATCACCTTTTACTAGAGAGAGAGAGAGAGAGAGAGAGAGAGAGAGAGAGAGAGAGAGAGAGAGAGAGAGAGAGAGAGAGTTTCCGAAGACATCTACAGTTCCCACAGGGAGATTAATATATCATTCACTGTTGTGACGCCAGTTCTAGTGACCTTAAATCAATCAATCAATCAGTGCTACAAAAGTAAAGAGAATACGGAACCATTCAAATCTTCAATTCCATACAATAATACTAAGTCATGCAATGATGCAACAGTGCTCCAAACGACTACAAACTCAAGCAATGTCATATATTCCCTAGTGTTGTGCATCGTTATTTTATATAATTTTAAATCTTTTTTAGCGTCAGCTAACAGCTTTCCTTGTTAAAGGGGAAATGTCCGAGAGAGAGAGAGAGAGAGAGAGAGAGAGAGAGAGAGAGAGAGAGAGAGAACTATTATGAATGCATCCTCTTGTCTGAAATCTCTCTGCCTCTAGAACGGCTAGAGAGAGAGAGAGAGAGAGAGAGAGAGAGAGAGAGAGAGAGAGAGAGAGAGAGATTTTACCCGAAAACTTTTGTCCCCCACTTCAACTGTGTAATACGTTTTTTCCCCTCTTTTTCCGTAACCTTTGGTTCAAACTAAAGGAGAAAAAGTTTCAATTATTGCGCTAATTTAAAGCTTTGCGCATAGCAAGGGGCGAAATTCATTGTGAGCGTCGCGTGAAAGTTGACTTTTTTCCTTTTTTTTTTTTTTTTTTTTGCATTTATTCGGGTGCGTTGATTACGGGCGGATGCGGATTTAAAGAGAGAGAGAGAGAGAGAGAGAGAGCGAGAGGAGCAGCAGAGATGGAGAGTGAAGAGGACGAGAGTGACAGTCTTGAGGAGAGGAGAGAAAGTGAGAGAGAGAGAATTATGCACATGGTATTTGGATGCTAAAGTTACGTGTTTACAACTAACCTGGGATAAAACGCTTTATTTAAGATACATATATACATTTATATATATATATATATATATATATATATATATATATACATTATATATATATATATATATATAGATATATATATATATGTACACGCACGCGGGCACGCACCAACATATACATTATATCCATATATATATATATACCGAATATATATTATATATATATATATATATATATATATATATATATACGTATATATATAGAAGATGGATAGCTAATACGAGTACTCCAGAACATTGTGAAGATCTAATTTACTTGATAATCAAATTTAGACAAAGCTGAATCTATAGTTGCTTATAAGGCCGGATGACAGTCAGAAAATACCTAGGGATCACTCTTACATACACAAAAGCTACGTTGACAGTAGGGAGGAAAGTAACAGTTACGACGGAGAAATTTTTATCCTTTCCTATAAAAAGAAGAACATAGTACAGTAGCCTACATATCGAACCCTTGGGCGTAAAAAATAAAACGAAGCAGAGTTAAATTTTCATTATCATTAATTTTGCTTTCTTTGCAATTTAAGAAGAGGTCGTCATTGGCTTACAAAACGTGTCTGAGTCTGTTATAAAATCTGTTTATCAAATAGCTGTTAAAGAACTTTGTCAAAACACTGGTAAACACCGGTTAAGGTTCGCTTATTATTATATTTGTTTTGAAGTTGCTTTTTCTAATTAACCCGTAATATGTTTATTCGTTACTGACTTTATTTTGAAGTTCTTTCATCAAGTTAAGCAGCATTATATTTGTTCATTACTAAAATTATTTTGAAGAGCTGCTACTGAGCGAGTTTTCATATTTGGGGAAAATCCCCATAATTTATGACAAGACCATCTGCTAAATAAATATATACGGACTTTTTAGAATACTTAAATCATTAACAAGAGGATACAAATTAATAAAAACAAGGCGTGATGCGACCTCCAGCTTAGCCGTGACCCCATAGTCTATTAATTTCCTCATAAAAATATCATGATGATAGATAGATAGGATGGATTTTTATTCATGAGGCATCCTAAAGACTTAAACCCCTCCCATAGTAGAAAGAAATAAAAATCAGACAAAAATTAGATGGTAAAACAAGGCGTGATGCGACCTCCAGCCTACTCGGGACACGTGCAAGATTTTCCCCTCATGCATAAGTTGTAAACAGTATATTCTTAACTTAACGTGAAGTGGTCTCCGTAATCAATACTCATACTTGGTACTACTTATAATAACAACAAGGATCAAATAAATAAGACACAAATTAAGCACGTTCATACATTCTCAGCTATAAATGGAAACACGAAATAATCGAACAGAAACGTAGCCTAAGTTCAGTAAACCAAATAAATTAAAACATGCTGAAATCTAAGGTCAAATACGCCCTTGTTTCACCAACGAAAATTAAAATAAACACACTATTTCTTGTAAGAAACAATCTCTCTGGACTGTTTAACATGCATATTACTTATTTTTTTAAATTTTCTATCTAACAAAAACATCATAAATATCCTATGTTAAAATTTCTGTATCTTTAACTCAACACGAAACACCTTTTTAAGACCTTTTTAGACTCTTCCATAGACCTTTCCTATCCCCAGCAAGAACAAGAACAACAAGAACCAAAATGTAGCTTTCAGGCTTACTCCCAGAGTAAGCAAAAATAAAAACATGATTAAATAAGCAATTGCAGCCAACACCCAAAAGTAATAAACATCGAGAGAGATAATAAGTGAATAGGGACAGACTCAAAGGCAGAAAAGAAAAGACCCGACAGAGAGTAAGAAAAAGAGAGTCGGAGTAATAACAAGGGACTAAGAATCAAGGGTACACCGATAATAACCTGCAATAACCTTTTTCCCATTCCATTTCGGAACTTCCTTCGCCGCGTTTTCATGTTTTGGCAGGAATTGCATTTTCATACCCGTTGGGGGAATTGTGTTTTCTTGGATAGGAAACTGGATGATAACCTTTCGCACGGCTCCCCATCCCCCAACACATCGACACCTCCCTCCCCCCAAATACCTACCCCTCTCTCCCCTCCCACACACCTACTCCTACCCAACAACCTTCTTCCTCCCACTCGTCCCCCTCCCCACACTCTTCCCAGACCCATTCCATCCTCAAACCCCTTCCCCCTCCGTTTGCGATACCGGGAAAAAATCAACAAAAAACGGACAAAAGAAGTAGAAATAAGAAAAAAAAAGGAACAAAACTTAAAACACTGCAGGGTTTCAGATCCAAACTCGGATACTCATTGAAGTTTAATCATTGGTTCTTGGAACACTGAATTCAACAAAATTCTTATCTATGTTTTTATTTATTTTCTAAGAATCTTGCTAACAGACAGGCAGAATGATACAAAAACAAGGCTTAGAACAAACATATAGGGGAAGTGCAAAACAGAGGAAAAAAAAAGTGTAGATAAACAATGAAATAATAACGGAGATAATTAACAAAGTTCGGATGATACTAAGAACTGAGACACAAATAAAAAATTGAAATATCATCAAATGAACAGAAATACGAAAACAGGAACACAAGCGAAATAATATTAAAAGGAAAACATGATATACAGTAAACATGAAATATATATGAAAAAAAAAAACTTGACATATAAAAGCGTATTTGAAGTTAGGATGATGGAGGAAACGAGAAAAAAAATGAGACGGAGAAAGAAATAATTTAAAAAAAAAACAGGGCTATTACAAAAGGAAGGAAGAGGGAAAGCGATATAAAAATAGAGAGGAGTTATAAAAATAGTGACAGAAAGAAACATCAAAGGACAAGAACAAAAAACATCCGAGACGAATGAATGAAATATAAGGACAAGCGGAGGGGAAATAAAAAAAAGACCATCAACATAATTATAAGATGGACGCAGATCGACTGAAGAGCGAAGATGAAAGTTTAGGAGAAGAACGAAAAGAAAGGGCAATTCACAACGAAAGACAGTAAATGAAGTTACCAAAGAACTTCCTATACTCAGATTTTGTTGAACCAAAACTTTCATTTCAAATTTGGCCTAGTAACTTGGCCTGGTGCTTGTATTAAGTTTACGCTTCATAAAGTTCATTACAAATGTAGGTAATTGATATTTCCACCGAGATATTCAAGAGCTCGGCTGCCTATACCCTGGTCGGAAGCGGTTCCCATTCCACGATAACAAATAGGTCACCTGAATGAACGTTTATTTTAGTTATGTAATAATCCTACTTGGTGAACATCCGAAAAATAACATCAGATCGTAAACAATAAAAAAAAAATTACAATAACAGCAACCACTTTCTGCCGTGCATCTCTTAGGAGAAGTGATACTGTCACAACATCAAAAATATTATCTCAAATAATTTTACCGTCAGACCATATCTGTTAACATCAAAATGAAACGACTAAAAATGTTTAAGCTACCTCTCTCTCTCTCTCTTGTATATTTATATGTTACATAATAGTATATATATATATATATATATATATATATATATATAGTATATATATATATATATATATATATATATATCAATTCAAGCTACAAATGTCCTTTAATATCTATATTCACTTTACCTCCCAAATGATATATTTCTATATGTACCGAAGGGGAATTTTTTAATTGATAATAATTTCGTCCCCCCATGGGATCGAACCACCGTCCAAGTGGACGGGGACGAAATCAGGAGGTAAAGTGAATTTAGATATTAAAGGACATTTGTAGCTTGAATTGATATATAAAGGATCACGGTTCGATGTGATAATTATTCATTTACATATACTATATATATATTATATATATATATATATATATATATATAATATATATACATATATACACACACACACACACACCACACACACACACACACATATATATATATATATATATATATATATATATATATTACATATATATATATATACGTATATATATATATGTATATGTATATATATGTGTGTGTGTGTGTGAACAGTACACTTCATATCGTATCTTCACAAAGCTGTAAATGCGCCAATTCGTAACCGAGATCAATGAGAATAGTTGATCAAAGAACGTTCCCCGCACTTAATCTCTAATTCTAATGAAAACACTGAATAAAGACCGCTTCCTTAACTGTGCAAAATAATCTTTACTTTTTGTTGGCTTTTCCCGTGCGCTTATCTTGAAAACGTTTTGAATGGGCAGCGGCAGTAGTAAGAGAAAGATAATAATGCACGTAGTAATAGACGTACTTTTTTTTTTGGGGGGAAGGGGTTGTTAAACCCCAAATTCTGTCCTTTTTTTAGGGGCAGAAAAGGGCTTTAGGCTCCTAGTACAGTTAGACTTTGTTCTTGAATAAAAAAATAAATAGCAGTAGTAAGATGAAGAAGCACTTGGAGAAAATATGCTATAATAGCAGTATTATTATTATTATTATTATTATTATTATTATTATTATTATTATTATTATTAGTAGTAGTAGTAGTAGTAGTAGTAGTAGTAGTAGTAGTAGTAGTAGTAGTAGTAGTAGTAGTTTTTGTTGTTGTAAAAACAAAATAAAAAACCAGACAATTGCAATAATTCCTGGTAATTTTCAAAACAGTAGTAATACAGGAAGAGTAAAGGCAGTGTGAAATACACATATATGTTAATTATTACAAAACGTTATATTACAAAAATGCCAGATATACACACACACTGACCGAACTCTCTCTCTCTCTCTCTCTCTCTCTCTCTCTCTCTCTCTCTCTCTCAATGATGGAATTCACGAATGCCTCACGAAAATCGAGAGGTCCTAAATCTCCTACAGCCCAAAGGATACCTAAGGCTTCGTAGGAACGTGTCACCTAAGATCCTCGTGTAATCTGAATTCCTTATCACATTATCCGCTGATTTCTTTTGATCCTCAGGATTTCCATTAGCATATTAAAGACTTTCCCCTTGTCTTCGGGGCTTCCTGGATCCCTAGGACTCCCCATTAAGACCCCCTGAGTCCTATGTGACTCCTAGGTTCCTCATAAGTGATAAAATTCCTGAAACCGATGGGTCCCCCATAACCCACAGACTCTCCTATAATGACCATATCTAAGTGTAACTTGAGACCTGTATTTAAAAAAAACTCTAAATATATATTCAAATATAACCTGAAATATTATCTAAATATAACTTGATGCTTATATTTATATAAGAATTGAAAAATTTTTAAATATAAATTGAAACCTTTTTCAATATAACTTGAAACCTGTATTTAAAAAAAAACTGATATAAAGTATTTAAAAAAACCTGATATATGTTTAAATATAGCTTGAAACTTTTAAGCCAATCGTAAGTGACCCTTAGGTTCCTCATAACTGATATAATTCCTGAAACCTATGGACTCTCTATAACCGATATATTCTCTGATAGTGGTCATTTCTAAACATACTTAAAACTTACACATAAATATGTGTAACTTGAAACCTAAATTCAAATGTAACTTGAAGCCTACTAAATTTATTCGAAACCTTAAAAAACATCTAGTCTTGCAATATAACCTTATATTTCCTTGAGTCCCTTTAAAACAGCGTCGCCTTACAGTTTGGTGATTCCCTTGGAACAGTTAATCCCACCCACATCCCTTGTAACTCATAGGATCCCTATAAACACTAGATAGGATGCCGATTAACAACCACACTCAGCGATGTCTCTGATAAGCCAACTGAGGTCCAATCTTTTCGTATCTTTATTCTTTATCGATAAGCGGGAGCGGTTTTCATCGTCAGAGGGCTGTTAAAGACAGCGCAATAAAATAGATATCTCTTTGGCTAGCTAAGCTGAAATTGGAAACGGGCTTTTAAATAGGATTTCACAGTATTCCCTCTTTACAAATATTGATATTGTGGGTGCGTGCGGGGAGGAGGGAGGGGGGGTAAATTTAACGAGGACCTTTACAAGTACACATAATAATTTACATACACTTCCCAATCCTTCGGAAAGAGGATCTAACACTATCTCGTTTATACTATTAGATTTTCAAAAAGTAGTAATTGGATATAGTTAGGCCAGAAAGTAAAAACACTGCAACCCTGCATCAGGCCTTAAGAGTCAGTTTGCTTAGCAAAATCTGTGGAGGACATTTTCAGATCTTCGCCACTGCAAAGACAGGACACCTAATGCCCTTTTCTAGCCCGGGCCGGAGGGAGATTAGATGGAAAAGAAGGCAAGTAAAAGGGTGAACACTTATCCATGAAGGAAAACTAAATAAAACAACAGAGGCAGGAAAAGAACTAGAAAGACTCTTAGCTCCTGGATTTCTTCCTACATATAGGTAGTATTGGGGGGGGGGGGTGTGGGGGGGGAGAGAAGACCACATTTCGAAGGTAGTTTTATCCATTACATTTTGTTTTCAAGAAATCAAAATACGGCGATGTGTATGCAAGAAACAACTAAAAAAAAATCCATACCTTTACGATTCATAAGCATACATACGTACATATATACAGACAAACATACATATAGGAGCGCCTCAGTGGCGTGGTTGGTTTGGTGTTTGCTTCTCACCTCGGTGGTCGCGAGTTCGATTCTCGGCCATTCCATAGAGGAGTGAGAGATGTGTATTTCTGGTGATAGAAGTTCACTCTCGACGTGGTTCGGAAGTCACGTAAAGCCGTTGGTCCCGTTGCTGAATAACCACTGGTTCCATGCAACGTAAAAACACCATACAAACAAACAAAAAAAATATACATATAAGGAGACATGATCATACTAACTAAACTCACATGTTTTTATGTGAGGCATGTGTAATCTCACACGCGTGCGTGCGTGTTTATCACATATACGAGCGCGTACTAATTCAAATTTTAAATATATATATATATATTATATATATATATATATATATATATATATATATATATATATATATGTGTGTGTGCGTGTGTGTGTGTGTGTGTATGTATGTGCGTGTGTGTGTGTGTGTGTGGGAGGTGGGTGTGTGTGTTGTGTGTATGATGTAAATAATTATTCAAAATGCAACAGAAAACAACTGTGACAAAAAAAAAAAATAAAAACAACCAAAACAACGTCAACAACTTCCCGAAGCAGAAACAACAATTACTCGCCGTTGACAGGCACTAACCGACTCAAACAAATGAGGCTGACTGCATCAACACCTGACCCTATTCATTTCATGGTCACAAAAACCTATTTGATGACAACATTAACGACGGGAGAGGACGACAAATCTTCAAGAGTAAATAATATGTAAATTATCAGGGAATATAAATGTATAAACACGTAAATTATATATATATATATATATATATATATATATATATATATATATATATATTATATATATATATATATATATATATATTTAGGAATTTATTAGGAAACGACGAGGAACAAGAAAAAATAATAACGTATGAAATTGTTGATTGATCTCGTAACCACTTCGTCTCCAAATCTGTACAGCAGGTATTTCTAATCGAATAACATCGCTAGGCGTACATTTCAAAAATCTATATCTTTATACAAACTTAAATATCTCAATATTTAGTAAGGTATCTGCACAGATACGGAGAACAAATAAACTGCTGTAGACGAAAATGAAAGGCGTTTACATATATATATATATATATATATATATATATATATATATATATATATATATATATATATATATATATATATATAATACATACTATATATATATAGATATATATATATATATATATATATATATATATATATATATATATATATATATATTTTTTTCCTTTTTTTTTTTCCGTGAGTAACACGTCTATCATATGAGGCCAACCTCCTTCACCCAGATAGGATACGCAACTTCAATAGGGTACGGATTTGCAATCTTGATTCTCTCTTATAATACCCTCTATTTTCATGATATGCACAATTGTTCCAAAATATGCTGATAATGAAAAATTGTTTTATTGACAAGTTACTTCAAAATAACAAAATATAAACCTATAAACAAAAACAACGTAGCAAAAAAATGTCCACTGAAGTAATCAAGCAAATGATCTTCAAAGGTATATAAACAATTTCCCGCAAGCAACAAGTTGATACGCAACACGACTGATAGTTTTATACTCGAAAGCAGACGAAAATTTATCATAAAAGAGTAAATAACATTCATACATAATGAGATATTCACAAACCTGTAACATTTAAGCCCACAAATCTCCTGACTGACTCCAGCTGCTCACCTGCAAAGAAAAAAGAATTGGGTTTTGAATAATTATAATAAATCGTATTATTTAGTTTAAATTATCCTTGCAATTACACTGCTAGTAATATTGCTGTACGCAAATTACCCCAGTAATTACGCAAGAGATAATACTTACATTAATTTAATTGCCCTAGCGAACTTACAGAAATAAGAGTTGACTTAAATTATGCACATAACTGCACAACAGACAATAACTTTGCTTACACAACAAATAACCATTATTTCTCAAATTTCCTTGACAGTTACATCACAGCTCATACGTGATTCATAATACTGGATTTATTTAACTTTTCCTACAAATTACCCAAGATGATCATTATGTTGGCATTATACTAGAAATTACATTTCAGATAACGCAAGGTTATTTGAAGTACTTTAAAATATAAGTGTCTAATAATGGGTTTATGAAAATTTGATTATAAGTTATAAAAGAAATATTTCTTTTGTTTGAATTACCACAGTTGTTACACGAGCGTTGACTAAATCATGATAATTGTTACACACCAGGCAATGACGGTTTCATATATATTATAATTCCAATTCCTATAATTAATAACCTGAAAAAATAAAAATGAAATAAAAACTCATTTTTGTCCATATATACTATGAGCTTCTCAGGATCGTGCGGTGGCATGAGGACACCGCAAAACCACAAAAAGGAAAATAAAAAATGAAAACTTTCTTTAAAATTTGTATCATTCGGTAACAACGACAAAAATATTATAATGAAAATATAATATAAGGCCTTTCATGCTTTACCAAAATTATTATTTTCCAATGTAGACAGATGTTTTTAAAACAAAAGGCCATTAACCTGCTGGGCCAGCTTCAAAGAATGGAATACCCATTAGTGAATAAAGACACAGAGTAACGTATATATACAAAAATTAATAAATGAAAGTAAATATATATATATATATATAATATATATATATATATATATATATATATATATCATCACAATCAGTAAGAAGAACCGCAGAGAGTGAAGATATCATTTTTTTTTTCATTAAAAGCGTCAGCATTGAGAATTTTTGGATAAAATTATCACAGCTAATAAATATTTATTCACATAACTCATTTAAACAATTTACAAATTTATTACCATTATCACTGAAAAAGTCAGTACAAATGCATCAACTTATTCCTGATCTCGAGGGCCCAATAATGATTGGAAAAAAAAACGGCTATCAGACCGATAAAATAAAAATAGGCCTAAAAAAAAAAGTCGATAAAATAAAAATAGACATAAAAAAAGAGAAAGAAAACTGAAGCCTAAGCGAAGATTAAACAAAGATACTTGAAAAAAAAATTAGGCATTAAATGGCGTCATGGAAAGTTAAAACAAAAATATGAATGGCAAAAATAGTGGGCACAGACAAAAGGAATAAACTTCGGGCAAACACAGCGTGCACA
>NC_061091.1:26178382-26183382 GCF_015104395.2 Macrobrachium nipponense
CTGCCAATTCTAACTTTATGAAAATACTAGTTACTAGTCTGTAACATATGTGAATATTTTGCACTATAGGTACGCGAAAGTCTTACTTTAATAATATATTGTGTAAAATAATATATAAGACATTGAAAACGTTTATATAATAATCAGAAACTAAAGTTAAAACTCAAAACTTATACTTAATAAAACACAATTATTGTTAACATTACGTGATAAATGAAACAAAATATTATACGTGAGCAAGAGAAAAACTAGCATTTGTTAATGAAATCAAAACAAAATTATATTCCGTTGTGACGTAATATAATAGACAACTTTTAACATTTTAATTGAAAATATTTAGTACCAATCTAAAATATGAAAACTATATTCTGTTTTGAAGTAGCAGAAAAACTTTGGCATCAGTCACTGACATAAAACAAAATGATATTAGGTTCTGAAATAATACACAACCATTAATGTCAATCAGTGATTTAACAAAGTGTAATAAATTTTGAATAACAAGTCTATAGCATCTACCGAGAGTAGATAATAAGTTATATTGCATCTATCAACCAAATAGAAACAAAATGTATCATGCTTTGAAGTATGAAAAACCTTGAACATCAATAAACGAAATACAATCAGAACCATATCACGTTCTGAAACAAATAAAACCTCCATAACTTATGTCAGCTGAATGACAGGTTATTCAGCAGCAATGGCCTGAAATCCAGAGGAACACTTTCCAGACAAACATGTCCTAACGCCACTCCTGAAGGTGCAGTTCTCCTATTCATCCCCCCAAGGAATCCGAAGTCGTCAGTTTTGGCCAAAGTTAGCGAAGCGTACCGAAGGACTTAAAACTTCTTATTACTGATCGAGCTGAGAATTCCTACGCTTGAGGCCCTTTCCTCTTGCAGGCATCTCAATTCTAAGGATTTATTTGATCAAATGATGTTCTATTGGTAGTGATGACTTTGTCTTCCGGGGATATACAAATATTCGCTCACTCTCCTATTGGTGGCGGTGGCATTTACTTCCGGGGATATACAAATATTCGCTCACTCTCCTATTGGTGGTGGTGGCATTTACTTCCGGGGATATACAAATATTCGCTCACTCTCCTATTGGTGGTGGTGGCATTTACTTCCGGGTTATACAAATATTCACTTGCTCTCCTATTGGTGGCGATGGCATTTTCTTCCGGGGATATACAAATATTCATTCACTCTCCTATTGGTGGTGGTGGCATTTTCTTCCAGGTATATAAAAATATTCACTCACTCTCCTATTGGTTGTGGTGGCATTTACTTCAGGGGATATACAAATATTCACTCACTCGCCTATTGGTGGTGATGGCATTTTCTTCAGGGATATACAAATATTCACTCGCTCTCCTATTGGTTGTGATGGTATTTTCTTCCGGGGATATACAATTATTCATTCACCAGATTGGGTATTCAGGCATCAATGTGACCTCCAACCATTCGACCATACATTCGAGATTGCTTGGTACCTGCGTGAATGTTTTTTTTTTTCTAAATCAGTTAGTTAATTTATTTATTCATCTGTTTATTGGCAAGGCATGGACGCTATGTTACAAGCATATATTTATATACTACTGGGTACACAAGCTGCAAAGGCCAGATTTTGGCATCTAACCTCTGACAAACCTTATATCTTTTGAAACACTTTTTACAACTTCTAATATATGTCATTAACTGGGAAGTTGGTGTTTTTTCTTTAGTTATTCCCTAATGATAGCAATAAGAATAACAATGACAGTTACTATAATGATTTTCCTTATTGTATGAGGAATACGTAATAGCGACGACATAGCAACCTACGTAATAGAAAGAAGATACACCACGCGAAAAATAGCAGTGATAAGAATAACTAATGTCATTAAAATCATTTTCCATATTTTATGAGGAATTAATAACAGAGACTTGGCGACCAGCGTAACAGAAACAAGTTATGACGCAAGAAAAAATGCCAATCAATGTCCAAACCGAATTGAACAAATAAAATAAGAAGAGGAAAACCGACGAAGTTTTTATTTTTCTCTCTCTCTCTCTCATTATATGAGGAATAAATAACAAACAAAGCGACCAACGCATTTTATTCTAGCTCATGGCCATATACATGGAATTCACAATGTAGAGACAATAACATACTCACAATCTTGACACAAGAGATAACACGATAAAAACATGATAATCTCCAATGTAACAAGGGGAATGCAAATATAGTTGCAACAACCGAACTGAACATATAAAATAAACAAGAAGAAAAACAGATGAATGGTTCATTATATTTTTCTTATTATTTAAGGAATAAGTAATAAAAACGAAGCCACCTATGCAACAGAAACAGGTTATAACAAACACAGGGAATTGTAAATCCAGTTCGAACAACAGAAGTAAAAAAAAAAAAAGCCAGAGGAATCAGACGAAATTTTTTTTTTTATATTTGAAAAATAAATAATAAGAGACGAAAACAAAATGCAAATTCATCTCCAACAACCGAACTGAATAAAAAGATAAAGAGGGAGTAACAAACGAAAGGTTTTTTTTTATCTTTCATATTTTATGAGAAATAAGTAACAAATACAAAGCCACCTATATAACAGAAACAAGTTGCAATACAGGGAATAAAGCAAATGCATTTCCAACAACCGATCTGATTCGAATAAATAGAAAAATAATGAACAAACAAAGGTTATTTTATTCTTGTTATCAAATGAGGAATAAAATAACAAAGACTAAGCGACCTATGTATCAGAAACAAATGAAAACACAGGGAATGCTAATTTAGTTCCAGTAACCGAACTGAATGAATAGAGAAGAAGTTTTTTTTTCTTTTTTTGTTATTTGAGGAATAAGTAATGGAAGCGAAGCCACCTATGCAAAAGAAACAGGTCATAACACAGGGAATTAAAATTCAGTCTTAACAACAGAAGTGAAATAATAAAAAAGAAACAAGGGGAAATAGACGAGACGAATTTAAAAAATTTTTCGTATCATTTGAGATATAAAAACAAAGGCCAAGCGACCTACGTAACAAAAAACAAGTTATACCACAGGGAATGCAAATCCACGTCTAACAGCCTAATTGAACAAATAATAAAAAAAAAAAACAAGGAGAAACAGGCGAAGGTTTTTTCATAGATTTTTTTATACAAGGAATAAATAACAAAGACAAAGGGCCTAAGTTACGACAGCAAAGTATATTATAGGGGATTGCAAATCTATTTCCAGAAACCGAATTAAAAAAAAAAAAAATAACACAGAAACAGAGGAAGATTTTTGTTATTTTCTTGTTTTTTTTTTCTTTCATTCTCATCTCCTCTCGCCAATCGAGCACACCATCTCCAGACGAGGTCGGTAGGGTGGTCCCTTCAGAGAGAGAGAGAGAGAGAGAGAGAGAGAGAGAGAGAGGAAGTCACCGCGTTAAAAGAAAACAAAGACGTCCCCCCTATTCCGAGGGATAAAAAAAGACCCATGGGGAGGAGGAAGGGGGGGGAGGAAGGAGGGGGGGGAGGGGGGGAGGGAGGGGGAGGGGGTCACAGAATGGTGGGAAGGCTTTGGGACAAGATGGGGATTGGGGAGAGGAGGGAGGGGAGTTATGGTATCCCTAACACTCCAGATGATTGCAATATCCATAAGGGAACGATGGAGTGGAAGGGGGGAGGGGGGTGTTGTGGTGTGGAGTGAATATTTGGATATTGGGATGGGGAGTGGGAGCGTGGGTGCGGGGGAGAGGGGGGGGGGGAGTTGGTGGTAGGAAAACCCAGATCTACCTTCTTGCTGCCTCCTTCTTCGAGGAGAAATCACCCGGAGACGGACTTAATAGTGAGAAAATAAGAGAGAGAGAGAGAGAGAGAGAGAGAGAGAGAGAGATCAGGTCTAAAGGTATTCAAGTTTTCGTTCTTGAATTCTGTGCGTTTTCGTTAGTTTTTGTTGATGCCGATAATGCAAATTGCTCTCTCTCTCTCTCTCTCTGTGTGCGTGTGTGTGTGTGTGTGTCCTGGTGCAGCAAATTTTCGTCTAATGATGACGATTATGAAACAGTTATGTTAAACAGTTGACACTGTGCAACCAAGAAGTTATTGCAAACTATAATTAATATATGAATTATTAAGCTACTGGGAGAGGATATTACATCAGGTTTGACTACGGTTTCTCATACTTGGTAAAACATCAGTGAACAAAATATTAAAATTCCTCAATTTTCTCCTAATCTGAGACCGATTTTGTCTACGGAAAGAAGGATAGACATTAATACACAATATCTACAAAAAAATAAAATTAACTAATGAATGAAATTTGAAAATACTTGGGATATACATGCTGGTATTAACAATATTTTTTCAACTGCATTCACGGACATTTAACGAATATTTGAAAAAGAAGAGTTCAATAATAATAAAAAATAATAATATTCAACTCATATTTATCCTAAGAAACGATAATTTAAAGAATGACAGAACTTAACTTGATAAAGGATGATTAGATTACTTCAATTGATACTGATACCTTATCAAGCCTCATATTCGATCCTAAAAAAATCACAAACTAGAGAAAACAGTAAAGAACGCCTTTAACAAACTACTCTTGTCAACTGGTCCTCCAGTTGAGAAAATACTAAGAATAAACAAGAAAACAAAAAGAAAATGACACGGAATAACTGTCATTCGTGTCTCAACTTTCTTTTGACAAGAAAAATAAAAGAAATGTCGGAATAGAACTTCTTTAAATATCACAGCACACCACCAAATTTCATTGGGTGAAAAAAATGAGAAAAGGAAAAACACGATGTCATTGACTCAAAATAGTATCAATCGAAAGTTTTTGAACTTCAATCCAAAAAGGAAAAATAAAGCTTAAATCTGCAAACAGAAATCTCTGGAACTAAGAAATTCTTTAAACATTGCAACACACCTCTCCATTTCATTGGGTGGAAAAATGACAAGGCACAAACACAAGGATGTATCAGTCAAGTCTTCTCTCGGACTACGG
>NC_061091.1:26188382-26190882 GCF_015104395.2 Macrobrachium nipponense
GAGATCCATTTTACTCGCGTCACGTATAACAACTCATTAATAATTCCCCAATTATATTTAGGGATGGGGGAGGGGGGGGGGGGGGGCTTACGGGCAGCAGATGGAATGTTGTGGGATGGAGGGGGTACTTTGGGTATGAGGTGGGAGGACGAAAATGAAGAAAAACAATGACGTTTCATTGTACGAATGATGAGGTTTAGCCCTTCCTCAATAACTGATACGAAACATGACGAAAAAAAAATATAAATAGAATTTATTTGCAAAAAAAAAACAAATGCTAATATCAAGATTTTTTTACGATAGGAAAACGAGAGAGAGAGAGAGAAGAGAGAGAGAGAGAGAGAGAGAGAGAGAGAGAGAGAATTAATTGGTACAATATTTCAACAGGAATAATTCTACATGCCACGGTAATAAGGATAAGAATCACTTCTAATGTTAATATTCTTTGTAATCCTACGAAGATGATCAGCCATGAATCAACTTTTAACTTTTTATACTATAGAGACAAAAAGGTAAAACATACCTACACATAATTTAACCTTGAATAAACACATACAGTCACATACACTAAAAATGTTGCCCTTCTGCCCTCAGATGATGACAAGCCTTCTTCTCAAATTGTATCAGGTGATAAAAGGTAGCCTTCATTACTCACTTAGAGAGCAAGTTTTAAACGTATGATTATAAATTTTTCATGAAGAATTCTCCCAATTGGAAATTACTTAAGCATTTTCAAGTATACAGATATAAATACACTTTGAATAAAGAGCACAAAGAGTACTTCCTTAAAGACGTTTATATTATATCATATTATATATATATATATATATATATATATTAATATTATATATATGTGTGTGTGTGTGTGTGTGTGTGTGTGTGTGTGTGTGTGTTATTAATATAGAGGGATTTCGCTAAATTGGGACGTTAATGCCGTCTGATGCTACCATTCAAAGGTGAAAAAGGAAGCACTATGAAAAATACACATACAATACATTACATTACACAATATCGCACATACAACCGAACAAGTGATAAATTATCCCTTTGCCATCTGTAAACGAAACCTTAAAGCGACGTAGGAGACTTGACTTAATTATGAAGTAAACACAGAGAGTAAGCTGAGCTGAAAATAAGACTTTATAATTCAATTAGGCATCTACGAACAGCTCGCCTCCATCCCGAATGCAAATTAGCAGGTACGGAACACGTTCGGATCGGCTCGGAATCATAATTGATAATATCTGACCCGACAAAAAGTGCGTATAGCTGTAAGCAGGTAGGGAGTTTCCAGTTCTGGTATAATGGATCATAATAAAAATGAATGTGTGTGTGTGTGTGTGTGTGTGTGTGTGTGTGTGTGTGTATATATATATATATAATATATATATATATATATATATATATATATACATATATATATATATATATATATATATATATATATATATATAGAGAGAGAGAGAGAGAGAGAGAGAGAGAGAGAGAGAGAGAGAGAGAGAGAGAATTTGAGTGTGTATAAACATATATAGTATACCACAAATTTATCCTGATTCATAGGTCGGTTATGGAAAAAGAGAAAACTTTCAGTTTTGTTTACTGTATAATTCATGAAATAGAAATTTTCATGAATGCGTGAATATATAAATCTAAAATGGGATTTTGTAACTAAAGAAACCAATCTGAAACAAAATAAGAGTTAAAAAGAAGAAGCACCTATTTTATCAAGCAAAATTAACAATAAATACACAAAAATTAGGCATAAATATCTGCCATGTCAGACATCTCTCTTTTTTTTTACATTCCCATCATAATACCCAACTCCCACCCCACCGTGCTCTCTATCTCTCTCTCTCTCTCTCTCTCTCTCTCTCTCTCTCTCTCTCTCTCTCTCTCTCCTTGACCCCCGCCCACTCAAAGAGAGCCAGCCTACGCCCGAATCTCCAGACTCATGGAGCGATAGCTGATTCTGGCGGCCCGGGCATTCACGCCGCTTCAATCGTATCGCGTCGGGCATCGGCTCCTGCTACATCCTATATAATACCCAGGACCAATGCCATTCAGATAAGGAGGAGGAGGAGGAGGAGGGTGGGGGGGTGAAGGGTACGAGATTGGGTGGGAAGGGGATAGTGTAGGGGTTAAAGGGGAGGGGGTGGAGGGAAGGGGTTCAAAGGACTAACCGAGTGACATTACCCGCCATGGGGGGAGGTTACGGATCTGGCGCCACTAACTGCCGGATTAACGGTAACGGCGAGGTGGGAAAGAGGTGTTAAGCTCCTGCATAAAACGAGGTGTAATTCCAATTACAACGAAAATAAATATAAAAAAACAACCATGTAAATAAATATTTAAAAAAATATCCGCGCAAAAAAATATTGAAAATATATCCAAGCTAGAAAATATATTAAATATCAAAAATGATCAAGTCAAATATAAATATAAAAAATATATAAATATAAGTTTTTTTAAATATTCAGGCAAACAAATATTACAATAAAAA
>NC_061091.1:26195882-26198382 GCF_015104395.2 Macrobrachium nipponense
TGCATTTACATTTGGAGGAAAACGTTACATATCATGTCCGTTGAGACATAATCGGTACAGTTAAAGACGGACAAACAAACACACACACTGACAAACACGTTCCTTCAAATGTTCACAATTCAACTCAACCATTGCATCAGTTTAACTTGATAAAATATTTATTCGGCAGGGTACAAAAATAAATAAGTAGAAAAAAAATCAAAGAACATGTGCATATCTCTCCATTACGTCTCCAAAAATCCAAGACAGTGAACAAACACTCTCTCTCTCTCTCTCTCTCTCTCTCTTCTCTCTCTCTCTCTTTAAAACTTAGATCAAACAGTGAAGAAAAAAAAGTAGGTAAAAATGAAACGAAAATAAAAAGGGCATCCATCACGAGACGCGTCCATCCGTCATCATCTTGGTCGTCATCATCATTTGTTGTGTGTATATCTCATCAAGGGAAGGTGTACTGAAGGGAAATTTTTTTTTTTTTTTTTTTTTTTTTTTGGGGGGGGGGTGGGGGAGGGAAGGCGGAGGAGGTGGAGGGGTGGAGATGGCGGAGGGGGGAGAGGTAGGAGGAATGAGGAGGGGATAGGGGGATGGGAGGGGGAATTGGTAGAAGGAGGAGGTGGGGGGAGATGGAGATGAGAGGGGGAGATGGAGGGGGGTGGAAGGAGAGGAGGAGGAGGAGGAGGAGGAGTCTATTTATACCACAGGGGAAAGGAGATCCTTTTCATCTCCTTACGTGACCGTAATCACGGACAGAGGCGCAAGCATTTCGTCCGTAACGTGATGTTACTTGTCCAAAAAGGTTTCTCTCTCTCTCTCTCTCTCTCTCTCTCTCTCTCTCTCTCCGCTTGGGGGAAAATTGGAGCGCATTCTTTTATCATTTTTTCTCCTAAAAAAAAGTAAAAGAGAAATCATTAAAAATCTAAAGAGAAACCAATATATGCATCAAAATAAAAAATAAAAAATAAAAAATATGAAACAAATGAGCTCCGGTTGTTACATTCAACTTTCAAATATAAAGTTTCCCGATTGGGAACTTCAAAAGTAGTCTCGTCCTCCACGTCTGGACTTAAGTAATTGCTTTAAGCAACTCATCCAGCCGATTTCTGTTCGTCCTTATTCACATTTACGAAAGGGGATTTAAATCAAAGCAACAATCTCGGGAAAATAAAATCCATAAGCTTCTCAATAATTCAACTTTTTATTAAGAAGCTCTAGCACATTTTTTATCCGGTATTACGTTCAACATACCAATGCTGCACGGAGCATAAATGAGTTGCAAAATTAACAATATAAGTTTTTTTTTCTTATTATTATGTTTTCGTAGTTTTAGTCTTATTTTATTAATTAAATAAATTAAATCGAATACCATAATGGACCACTGTGACGTCATTATTGTCCATCAAGACTTTACAACCCTTCATTATAACCCTCTGTTTATTTTTCATAATGGGCATTATATGCCACATATTCTGAATATAAAAACAAACTTAGATTGTTATAAAATCGTTCTTAAATATCAACACATTACAGGATGGCATCAATGTATCTATAACCGATAACATTTTCCAAATCTTTTAAATCGGCTGCATATTCCATGTCAACATCACTAGTTTGACAATGAATAATTCACCATTTCTCGTTAAGTCGTCACCATCCAGCATGTTGACCTCACCATTTCTACAATAAGACTTGGCCATTCCTCCGCTAATGGCATATAATCTTCAGAGTATTTGACTTTCCACCTTCCCCAAATCCCCAATTCCTCATTTCCCTCACACTTTTGGCTAGGGGGCAGGGGAAAGGTTGGTGGGGAGGGGGAGAGGGAGAAAGGGGAAGGGGAGGGAGGGCAATGGGCGTGCAGGTACCGCCTCGACCCATCAGCTTGGCATGACCCCCTTGACCTGAGCGACAGGCTTAAAAACACCTACGCCCACCGTCGACAATAACCTGAGGCCCTTAACTGACCGTCTCTCTCTCTCTCTCTCTCTCTCTCTCTCTCTCTCTCTCTCTCTCTCTATTCATACATCATTAATATTAAGTAGTTTAACCAAACCACAGGGTAAAAATTTTCAACGCTAATGGAACTGGGCAAAAAAGGTTCGCTCTTGTGAATAAAAATGACTTCTTATCTTACATATTTCAGCTTCTTTTTGTTATTTAAATCATAATTAGATGGATTATGTATTATGCATATACTAAGGACTGAGAAAAATTTCTTGACAGGTTTCAGTCTGATATCAGTTGCATGGAATTAGGTCAGAAATTTGTTTTTCCTTGAGTGGTAAACAAGACTTCATTCATTAGGAAATTGGGGTACATACTTACACACATTAACGCGCGTGTGTGTGCGTGTGTGTGTGTGTTTAGGGATGTTACAACACCATCACCTGCATTTGGAGGATATAATCAGCCACATCGGACGCTAAGGATGAGTGTTACGCAGCTTGACTTATGTTTTGGCTAGGTCCGTGGATTGCTCCTGATCAATAGCTCTCATGGACTACAG
>NC_061091.1:26203382-26210882 GCF_015104395.2 Macrobrachium nipponense
AGAGACTTTGTGATGACGGGGTAGAGACAGGTCTCTTGTGGTGCAATGGTTTTGGGAAGTAGTTTATTTGCTCGTATTTTCTTCATTATGACTGGATACCATAATTGACCTGTTTACGCTTTTCTTGTAGAATAAACTTTATATTTGTAAAGGGGATTTAATTTCACACATGTTAGATGAAGGGATCTCGGAGAGAGAGAGAGAGAGAGAGAGAGAGAGAGAGAGAGAGAGAGAGAGAGAGAGAGAGAGGACTTCTCTGCTTAAGCATAAACCAGGTATCAACTTAAGCACAAGGTAAGAAAATACCCTAGGGAGGGGTATTAACATTATATATATATATATATATATATATATATATATATATATATATATATATATATATATATATATATATCCTTAGAAGAACGGAGCTGCAGCTCTATGTACATCTCATCAGGGGAACCATAGGGAAAGGCATCTTACTCAGGTACATTTATTTCGCGACGTTTCACGACTCATAGTCGCATTCTCAAGGCTATAATTAAAGATAAACACACGAACATTAAAACTGTGAACTGCATAATTCATAAAAATTACGCAATATTTAAAAATTCAATGAACATCAACATCAGAATGTAGAACATTTAAAAATTTATGAATCTCGTAAAACAAAAAATAACTGAGCGCTAAAATTATGTACGTACAGTTACATTAAAATTATTTAAAAAATTACAGGAAAAGTATACAAAAAATTATGATATGGGTGCAAAAAAATTAAAAATAAATAAATAACACTAAAACAGTAAGGTTATTCTGTACCTTATCATCGCAAAGGACGGGCAAGTAGTGACAGAGAATTTTTTAGAAAATATAAAACAAGCACTCTAGGCGATGAACAACTGAACAGAGGAGGATTGCGCATTTAAGGACGGAACTATCTTTTTTTATCATAATGGATTCCAAGGTTGTTAGGTCGTTTTCGTTTTGCGTTTGGCCTATAATAGTAAAATCCTTATCATTAATATATGTTTTACATGATTTAGAGTGGTTTCTGATATTTGACTGTTTGGGGTTGTTAATCTGCTGCCCGTTCTAAAACTTAAGCCCCTGTGAGAATCTAGTCTCACTTTTAGTAACCCTCTTTCGTACAAAAACCCACATAAGTCCCGTGATCACATCTCGGGCACGTATATTTATATACAACATTAGATTTAGAAGAGGACTAAGGCAGTCTTTCGTTTTAAACAGTGATCCGATAGTTAATGGATTTTTTGGGACGATTTTTTAGCTTCAGTGCCAATAATTCCTGTTGAATAATTGCCAGGAACTTTTTTTTTTCTGAAGAGGTTCTCATGAAGAAAAAGGGAAGCTAGCAAACATTTTTTAATTTTGGTACTGTCAAAACCGTTGGCACCTCTATGAATCGGGCATCAAGCATTTTCTTAAGCATTTTAAACAAAAGTTTGTCTGGGAAGCAGTTATTTTTTGAGATATTGGGAAAGAAAGTTAATTTCTTCATTAAAAGTAAACCAATTAGAGGTATGGGTAAAGGCCCTGTGTAGGAGAGTTGAGATAGTATTAAGTTTAAAATTATAAAAGTAAGAACTCTAAAAGTTGATACCTAACCCAGTAAAAGTCTTTTTTTCTAAAAACACCCTCCGTGTAGAAGCCTTCCTCGTTCCTGGACACTAGAACATCAGAAAAGGGAAAGCTTGTTATTTTCTTCTTCATCGAGAGTAAATCTGATATTAGGGTGTGTAAGGCATTGACAAATTCTAAGAATTGTTCCGCATTAAACTTGTTTCGGAATAGGCGAAAGTGTCATCAACGTATCTACGATAAAAACTGAGGCAAGAAGCTAAGGGGCAATCATCAAACATACGCTCCTCCAAAGAAGCACATAAAAATATTTAGCAAGGTGTCGGACCCAATGGGGAGCCCATTGCTACTCCTTCCCACTTTTCTGTATAAAAAGCCATTAAAAAATGAAAGTCGTGTCCTGCACGGCAAGTTCTAATAACTGTTTAAATAACGCACGAATGCGCTACATTCTGATGTTGATGTTCATTGAATTTTTAAATATTGCGTAATTTTTATGAATTATGCAGTGCGTAGTTTTAATGTTCGTGTGTTATCTTTAATTATAGCCTTGAGAATGCGACTATGAGTCGTGAAAACGTCGGCGAAATAAATGTACCTGAGTACGATGCCTTTCCTTATGGTTCCCCCTGATGATATATATATATATATATATATATATATATATATATATATATATATATATATATATATATATATATATATATATACACACACACATTGTATACAACCTTAAGCTACTTCCCCTGATGTGTGGGTGGCTCTTAAGAAAAAAACAATATATAAGTCCCTATTACATTCATATTTCAACTGCTGAATCATGGCTGAACCCCTGGTGCGGTAAAACTTCCACAAAAGTGGCCACGAAAGTACCCGTATGTGTAAGCGGCGTTCGACGTACTGGTGATGAGCCTTCTATGTAAGTATACACTATGAATATGTACAGTATAATGGACAATCTTTCCCCGCCCCCCCCCCCCCAAAAAAAAAAAAAAAAAAAAAAAAACGATACAATTTAACCACCAATCAAAAACCACTTCAAAAACGCAAAAGGGACACGGAAATCTAGGCAGTAGCATACAATAATACGATAACTCAACAGTTAAATATGAAGACAGTTCTTCCGATATAATCATAATATTATAATCTTAACAAGTAATAGGTTTAAAGTACACAAAGAATTACTAAGTATTAATAACATTTAAGGCGATATAGCAAAGAACACGAAGCATGAGGTACTAATGGATACTTAAGTTGATAACATTGGGAACACTGGTAACTAGAACAACAAACAGAAGAGAGAGAGAGAGTTAGCCGAAATGAACTAGTCTCAACTTACTGAAATTCCTCTGTAGCTCCTTTACGTAGAGAACATCGGTAAACACAATTACCTGAAGGAAAAAGAAAGAAAAAGACATATTTAGACAGAATCGTGATTATATACTATTTAAAAAAAAAAAAAACAAAAAAAAAAAAAAAAAAATTTGTGTACAAAAAAAAAAAAAACTAATATATGGCAGGTCAGTGAATGCAATTCATGTATCTCTTCTCCCTCTAAAAGATTGAGCTTCTTGGAAATTGGCCCACGCATAAATCATCAAGAGGAATTTCTTTATTTTTATTATAACGAGGCCAGGTCATACTTGCAAGTCAAAGGTCACGTAGGGACTTGAAGTTAACCATAACTTTTGAACTACACAAGACAGAGACTGTATTTAGCAAACAAAATCCACTTCTGATTGCGAAGTGAACAGTGAAGTTAATTAAGGTCATACTTATAACGGTTAAAGTTTCAAAAGGAAATTTAACCTTGGCTATAACCTTTACACTATACGACGAGGGCACTTTGGAACTAGCATGCATAATCCACTACTTAAACTATTGGGTGAAGTCGGGCCAAGGTCATATTTATAAGCTCAAATAAGATTTAAACTTTGGCCCTAAATTTTGAATGACATGTGCAGAGTAAGGGCAGGATCACAATCTGAGGCCAAATGATATCTAACCTTGGAAAATCACATTTGATCAATAATCCACTAAAGATTCTAATATACCGACTGATGTCATGGCTATCCTTATAGGTCAGAGGTTAAATGAGGATTCAGGGCCATTTATATCTACTTTTCATAGTATGTATGTATGTATGTATGTATGTATGTATGTATGTATGTATGTATGTATGTATGTATGTATGTATGTATAAATAAATAAACACAATGAAGACATTATATAAATATAAATATAACAAAGACTCAACAGGAAAAAAAATCAATACTGTGATGTCTACAAACTAATTTTGACCCAATATCTTTGACACATTTAATAAAATAAAAATAAATAAATTTCTACTGAAAAAATATAAACACACCACGCAAATATATGCGTCCGTAGTACGCATCAAACTCCACCACACATTTTTGTTTAACTTTTATGAAGGAAGGGCAAACGGCCATATTCCCTTAGCGCGTTTTAATTAGATTTTTAAACAGAAGATACAGGCCAGGATAAAGAGCTTTGTGGCAGTTACTTCTAAATTCAATTAAAAGTTTCCTCATAATAAGTAGAACAATCTTTTGAAGGTCAATTTTTGATGTGTGTGTGTGTGTGTGTGTGTGTGTGTGTGTGTGTGTGTGCGCGTGAGAGAGAGAGAGAGAGAGTTATTCATTAAAGAAATAGAGAAGAATATTATTCATAACAGAGAGAGAGAGAGATTCATTAAAGAGACAGAGAAGAATATTATCCATAAAAGAGAGAGAGAGAGAGAGAGAGAGAGAGAGAGAGAGAGAGAGAGAGAGAGAGAGAGAGGAGAGTTATTCATTAAAGATGATCGAGAAGGAAATATTATTCATTAAACAGAGATAGTATGAGCGATTCAGTTAAAGAGACCAGGAAAGAAGAATATTATCCAATAAAAGAGAAGAGGAGAGAGAGAGAGAGAGAAGAGAGAGAGAGAGAGAAATAATTCATGCTATTTATCGCCTTAAGCCATGGACAGAACTGCGTTACTGAAATTCTATAATATATTTAACGTAATTCATCTTTATTTTTGTGACAGACACAAACATATAAAACAGATATAAATATGCACAAGAGGAAAATATGTCACGTTAAAGAAATAAACAGCTGAAGTTGTAGTTGGCTAGCGCGCCTTCTATCTAAAAAAAGAAAGTTTGGTTAAAAAAAAGGCAGGTGAAGAAAGGTAAATATAAGAATAAAGAAAACTCGAAGGGACAGGTTGACAAATACGTGGGAAATAACAAAATGAAAGTGCCAAGTGGTGAATAGAGAAATAGACTGAACATTGAACTAGCATAATACTAATCAAATACAGTAAGAACTGGCTTTGAAATCAGGGTATAAGCGAAGCGAAACTAAAAGTGAAAAAAAAAGAAATTATTAAAATAACTGCCAAACTCAAAGAACCCAAAACACGATCCGCCTTCAAAAACTCAGATGACTGGAATGCGTCCCTGAACTATGCTGGCAGCCTCCTCTCGCTCGAGACTGGAATGTGGCTGACGAAATAATTGCTTATGTGGAGGGACTATGATAAAACAAGAGCTACATAGATTAGTATCTTGATTTAGAAATAAAATAAATGGAATATAACTATAATTATGGGGAGGGACAATTGCAATACAAGAGTTACATTAATAAGTATCTTGATCAGAAATGAAAACAGGGGTTATAATTATTGTTTTTTTTTTATTTTTGCATCCACTTCAGAATATAGAAACCTAAAGCACTTCATTGAAAGACGTGGTATTTAAGATTGGTATTTAAGATTATGTAAATATTAGAAGGGAAATCATAGAAAATATACTGTAATAAATTAGAAAATAAAGAAAATTACATTGTTTAAACTGAGAACTAGATGTTCATGAGATATAAATACATACAAAAGTAAGGAATGGAATATGCTGGAAACATACGAGACAACAAAGAATGTCTTAGTTTCCATCAGAAAAAGCATAGGTTTCATTATTATTATTATTATTTTATCTGTAGGGGGCACTGACTTGAAATTCCAGCTTCCAAACAATATGGTGCTCATTAATAATATAATGAATATATATATATATACTATATATATATATATATATATATATATATATATATATATATATATATATATATTATATATATATATATATATATATATATAGATATATATATATATATCTATATATATATATCATATATCATATATATATATATATATATATATATATATATATATATATATATATATATATTTATATATATATATAGTATATTAGGAACTTCCTATTTGTATGGAAATCCCACGGAATAGTTCTTTTCACTTAATTTTTAATATCTTTCTTTTAGTTTTCCTTCTGGTTATTCCCTTTAAGTTCACCGTTTTCCTATCAATTTTGCATATTTTAATGGGGAACAAACATTTTATTTTATTTTCCATTTGTTTTCAATTGATTTAATAGCAACTACTACTAATTCTAAAGGTTGTCGATGTCTCATTAAGGATAATATATATATATATATATATATATATATATATATATATATATATATATTATATACTATATATTTATATATATATATATAAATATATATATATATATATATATATATATATATATATATATATATATATATATATATAATATCTAAAATCTTCACGTAGTAGGTGTAAATATTAAATATATTTAAAACAACGTTATCATCATTACCATTATATTATTACTATAATTTTATTATTATCATTCATACGGAGAACCCCTCTTTATATGGAAGATGCCTGCTGGGTCCACTAATTTGAAATTCAAGCTTCCAAAGGATAAGCTGCTCCTTAATGTGATATCTACAACCTTTAGAATTGGTAGAAGTAGATATTAAATAAATTGAAAACAAAAGAAAAAAATAGACTGTTTATTCTCCATTAAAAAGTGCAAAACTGATAAGAAAACGGAAAACCTAAAGGAAACAAAGCAGAAGGAAAATTAAAACAAAAATATAAAATCATTAAGTAAAAAGAACTGTTCCGTGGAATTTCCATACAAATAGGAAGTTCCTAATAGCTATGAATATTAAAAGAGATATAAAAAAGGGCGAGCCTTGAAAAAATCTCCTTTCTATATAAAATTTTCATGGAGGTAATGGGGCCCTCAGCTTTACGCCGGGCCAAAAGAGGTTCCCTAATTAATCACCGATGAAGGAAAGAATCGACGAACGTAGGGAGGTAAAAAGAAAAAAAAAATAAGGAGAATCTTTTTATATTGTAAACTCCGAATGATTGAATTACTTACACTATTATGGTCGACTTTTTTTTATAAATCTTGTTTCCATTTTTTATCAGGAGTTGTGATAGTGATGTGGATATATATATATATATATATATATATATGTATATATATATATATATAATATATATGACTATAAATATATATATATATATATATATATATATATATATATATATGTATATGTATATGTATATGTATATATATATATATATATATATATATATATATATATATATATTAATATATATATATTAATGAAAAGAATGCATTTTAAATATAAAGAATATTTTCATTTTTTTAAATTTATAACCTGTATTCAAGGATTCACAAGGAAATTTATATATATAGTGATGGAGAATTATTTACACGTCATTTTGCGACGTGCTTGAAAGAAGGCTGGAAATACTTAAAAACAAGTTCTTCTATAAAAATCAAATGACTGAAAGACTGATAACTTATCACGTTTCTTTACGTAATAATGAAAGGATAAATATGATTTATTATAACAATTCTTTAAAAAAATTATACAAAGCTGTTTTTCACTTAATATTAATTCAACTTGACAATTATACTTAAAAATGTTTCGTAAACTAAATCTTTCATTACGAACAGTGAATATGACACTCGCTTCTTGTTT
>NC_061091.1:26220882-26225882 GCF_015104395.2 Macrobrachium nipponense
ACGCTTTAAAAACTAAAAAAAAATTAGGTAAATAAATAAAAAAAACAACATCAAACCAACCAAAGCAACTAAACCACTCCGGTTCCCACGTCCATTAAATACATGAGCCGCCTAGCGACTGGAAACGTGAGCGGCGCTCTTTCTTTCCATGCAATGACGAGACCATGACGTCAGGCTTTCCACTCATGTCACATTTATCATTCCGTTTATTTCCCTTCACTCGGACGAAATCACTTCCTTGCTCACCCGAGAGCATTTCCACCGGGCGCTTCGCGTAGGCGTTTCTCCGGAGCATTTTACGAGGCGTTTATTATTCATGTGTTTGTGAGCGTTTAACGGCGTTTCAATGGAAGCTACTTGTGTGCATTCCTTGAATATTCTAACTCACATTTGTTATTTCCCACTGGGCGTTTCATCTTTGAATTGTTTTGCTTAAAATAGAATATTCGGTCTGCGATTATTTATGGAAATCTATCTGAGATATGCCCAGAGGAATGTACTTACAATGACTTTAAGTTCTGAAAATAGTGAAAAATATTTCACTAAACATCTATATATTTATTTGTATTTTTTTTTTAGGTCATATTGGGTATTCATTTCTTAAAATAGTGAAAAATAATTCACTGAACATCTATATATTTATTTGTATTTTTTTTTTTAGGTCATATTGGGTATTCATTTCTTAAAACTATTTCTCTCCTCGCTAATCCTGCACCTTACTAGACAGTAGTACTCAATGCATTTTCTTCATTGAACGTTAGATAAAATTTCATAACTATCCTGGAAATCTTTTATCGATACTGGTTATTTTTCACAACAGCATATCAAAAGAACACTTTGTAAATATCTGAGACAACTTAGTTTTGAGAACCGAGATGACTCATCTGCGGATGAGATATAAAATGTGATAATTTTTAAATCCTCAAGATAAGAGATCTCCAATTCAACAACACATCGCTTCTTCGAGGAGTTGGACCAGATTTGGTCCATTGTGACGGCGGCTCTTCAAATATTAAAAGTATCTATTTATGCGGATTAGAAAGCGTGAACAAAATAAAAGACTAAACACGGTGGCAACAAGGAAAGTTAGGAACCCTGAAAAAGAGACAACTAGAAAGGACAACAAGTGTTTGGAGACCACAATCCTCCTCAGAGCTACTTGGAACAAATGCTGTGTTAAAGTATGCTTGATGCTTGTCGACAACCAGCACGGGTCTGAGGCATAGTTATCGTGAGAGAGAGAGAGAGAGAGAGAGAGAGAGAGAGAGAGAGAGAGGTTCTTCCTTTCGAAAAGTTAATCAATTAGTTTCTGTCAGTCATGCAGCCTACTAAGGTATAATTTTCAGAAAAAATACCCACATAACTATTAGCTAAATTTTGCTGACAAATTGACGTAGATAAACAAAGAATCAAATCGAACTACAGCATAATTAATCAGAGGTAATTAAAAGCCTACAAAACGGGGCAGCAAATGGTATTAGGAACCCCCACAAAAAAATAAATCCGTTAAGAACGTTAAAATAAAAACAATTTTCCGGCAAATATATCTTCCCTGTGGGAATATTCAGGGATCACTTAGATGAAACAATTTACATCCAATTAACTATTACGAGTGTAAACAAAAGAAAATCCTAAGTAAGTAAAAGGTACAGTCTTAAAAATAAAGCAAGTAAGAACTGCGCCCGAAGTTTTTTTCGGCGCGAGTTTTCTGTAAATCGGCTCATGAAACTTTCAGCCAAGGCCCTATGGTGGCCTGTCCTATAACGCTGTCAGACGCACAATCATGGTTAACTTTAACCTTAAATAAAATAAAAACTAATGAGGGTAGAGTGCTTCAATTTGTGTTTGATGACTGGAGTGTGGATGATCAACACACCAATTTGCAATCCTCTAGCCTCTGGATTTTTTTTAAGATTTGAGGATGGACAGCAAAAGTGAGGACAGAAGAAGTGTGGACGGAGAGACGAAGCCATCTCACTAGTTTTCATTAAGTACCGAATAGAAGTGCAAAGTATACAGTCTATACTCGGTTTTTTTTCCATCTGTCCACCCGCCTTTGGTGTTTGCGTATGGTAACACTGCGTCCCGGGCTTTAGATAGTTACATTCAGCTTACATTTAACAATAATACCAATAACCTATTTCGAATATTAACGGTGTAATTCGCATACAGTCAATTATTAAAACACTTTTCAGTTGCAAATGTACACCCAGATATCCATTTATTTACCTAAAACTTCCACATAGCGTAACCATTTCAAACCCGGGATGCAGTGTTACCATGAGCGACCACCACAGGCGGATGGACAGATGGAAAAAAAACAGAGTATAGGTAGCATTACAGTAAACACTATTCGAGAACTACCAAAACGCAGGGAACCCTACGCACAGTGTATATGGAGCTAATTTATCATAGCTCCGCACGCGAGGGTATCAGGGTGATGGGAAACCACAGGGGGCCACTAAAGAGGTCCCAAAATGGTCTATAATGGAGCATCGTAAAGATATCACTCGCTTTGTTAGTGAAACGACTTCAATTATTCATAGGTTACAGATATATAGTCTTTGAATCCCATTGTGCATGTGTCTAAAAACATACATACTCTGTCTCTTACAAATATATTCCTATATGTATACATATAAATATATGCATATCATAAATATATATATACATATTATATAATATTATATATATATATATATATATATATATATATACACACTACATATCGAGCTACAAATGTCCTTTAATATCTAATCCGCTCTACCTCGGAATTAATATATTTTCATATATGTTTAACCGAGGGGGAATTTATTAAGCGATAATAGAATTGGCGGCCGACGGGCGCGAACCATCGATTCCAGGACTGGCAGTGAAGCTCGATATATGTATATGAATCACGGTAATGTGATGACTTATATATATATACTACATAGTATATACACTCCAATTTTGTTACTTACTCACACGTCTCGTAGATATATATAAAATAAATAAAATTAAACGAACACTCCCTTGAAACTACCTTACAACAACAACAAAATCTATGTATGATAAGAGGAACTTTCCGGATGGGATTCGAACCTATATCTTTTCAGATTGATACAGAGGAAAAAGGAACTTATATCCATTCTGTTGTTAAGATATAGTGAATTTGTCAGCAAGAGGATTTTTGCTGCATATCTTACACACACACACACACACTCACACGCACACACACGAGTATACTTCCTTTACAAATGAGAAGTATTATATACACGCATGCATACACATACCCTCTCATCTCACAACACACCAAGCACGAAGCACTACGAAAAAAAAAACTGTTCTAATCCGCCCACCCCAAAAAAAATAATAATAATAAATGAATAAATAAAAAAGAGCAAATCCTGTTCAATCAGGAACACAATTAATTATGCGCTTCCCAAAACGTAAAACCGGTCCATCTATCATGGCCCTACAACATGAAATGGAGATAAGTATGCACCGAATAATTCACATTGATTAAAATAATGGATCGACGGTCAAGCTAGTGCTATATAACATGAGCGTAAACAACAAGAGGCGCGTGGTCGTTCGCGCATGCGCGGTAGATATATGCCTGCTTGGTACCGGAACGATTGGGAAGTGGTTGTTGTTCTACCAAATACATTGAGCGCGTTCTATTAATAATAAAAGCCATTATACGGGGCCTCGTTCACAGGAATGGCAGCACAAGCCGTATAATTAAGCGTTATTTTCACATACATTTTTTTTCTTTTTTTTTTTGCGAAAAAGCTAAAATCATTAATCAATAACATTAACGATGATGAGGGACGTATCACAGAGAGAGAGAGAGAGAGAGAGAGAGAGAGAGTATAATTTCCAGATGTACCATTAAGGAAACTAAGTAAAAACTACATTTAACTACGACTCTCTTGCTCTGTTTTTTTTTTTTTTTTTTTTTTTTTAAACTAGAGCAGGTTTCGAATCCTGTGGTAAAGGCATTAAAACTTCTCCATTTCATACTTGATTGGTATTTAGGGTATGTATGTATGCACATACATACTATATACATACACACACAGATATATATATCATCTATATATATATATTATATATATATATATATATATATATATATATATACTATATCTATATATATATATATATATATATATATATGCACTAAGCTTAAGCCTACATGTACTTAATCATCCAATTCGCTCTTCCTCGGAATTAATATAGTTTCATATACGTTAACCGAGGGGGAGTTTTTTAGTTGATAATCATTCCAGCGCACAGAGGAGAAATGAGGAATTCAGTGACGCCTGGTCGGTTTTAGGTGTCACTTATGTCCTGATTTCTCCTCTGTGCGCCGGTTCGAGCCCACAAGAGGACGAAATGAATTAACAAATAAAAAAAATCCCCTTCGGTTAACATATATTAAACTATATAATTTCCGAGGAAGAGGCGAATTGGATATTAAAGGACATTTTGCAGCTTAATGCCTGCATATGAATCACGGTTATTGTGAATAAAAATTCATATATATATATATATATATATATATATATATATATATATATATATATATACCCTATATATATATATATATATATATATTTATGTTTGTAGATAGCCTCATCTCCCCAGTTTCATTTAGAGTTTTATTTAGAGGAAATATTTGCTAGAAGAGCAGTCATTTTACCCCCACTTATGAGTTGGGGGGATGGGGGGATTGGCATGTCCGGTCTTGGGGAAAAATAAGCCGTTAACATCTAGACCTAGTGTATAGAGTTAGAAAGACAGGTCGTAAGGGTTATATAGGCTTCGTGGTGGGTTTTAGGAACTCCAAGCTTAAGACCTCTTTTCCCACATATCTGCTGGCTGTGTTTTTGCATCTTTCCAGACAATGCTGTAGGCTGTGTGTGATCCCAGGCCATTCGAAAATACGCTGATGCGATCTCAGTCACGCTAGCTACCCCATTCGGGCAGACGTGCCCTCTGACTGACCTGAA
>NC_061091.1:26230882-26233382 GCF_015104395.2 Macrobrachium nipponense
TCTTCTAATCTTGGATGGTCTGGGATGCAGTTTAGATATTTGTCGAGCTTATTCGTTAAACACATTCTACGCTCACTCCTGATATATTCCTCAGATGAGCTGGCAACGCATTGAATAGACGCTGCATTATCGATGCTGGTGCGTAGTGGATTAATGTCCTGTGTGCTTTCCTTATTTTTTCCTGGTTATAGTTGTTTTGGGCACTATTAATCTACCTCTGCTTGCTCTTCTGATATTTTAGTTCCATGATATTGCTGCTATTCCTTCTATCTGTTTCCATGCCTGAATTATCATGTAGCGTTCTCTTCTCCTTTCTAGACTATATAATTTTAAGAATTGTAGTCTTTCCCAGTAGTCTAGGTCCTTAACTTCTTCTATTCTAGCTGTAAAGGAACCTTTGTACACTCTCTATTTGTGCAATATCCTTTTGATAGTGTGGGTACCATATCATATTGCAATATTCAAGTGGACTACGAACATATGTTTTATAAAGCATAATCATGTGTTTCAGCTTTTCTTGTTTTGAAGTGCGTAACAACATTCCCATTTTTGCTTTACATTTTGCCAACAGAGTTGCTATTTGATCATTGCATAACATTTTGTTCCCTATTCATCATCACACCAAGGTCTTTAACTGCTTCCTTATTTGTGATGGTCTCATTATTAGGTCCCTTATATGCATATAGCTTTCTTTCTCTGTCTCCATAATTTATTGATTCAAATTTATCAGAGTTAAATACCATCTATTTACCTCTGCCCAATCATATACTTTGTTAAGGTCTCTTTGTAGAGTCGTTCCTATCTTCATCACAAGTAATTTCTCTACTTTATTCTTGTGTCATCTGCGAAACTACTCACTACCGAATCCTTCACATTATTGTCTATGTCTTCAATCATAATAACAAACAGTATTGCAGCTAACACCGTACTTGCGGCACACCGGATATTACCTGGACTTCATCCGATTTCTCGTCGTTTGCAATAACTATCTGTTTTCTGTTGTGTAAAAAAATTCTTTTAAAACCATCTTTCCTACTTTATCCACGATATTGTGTTTTCTAATTTTCTTCGCTAATATATTATGGTCCTACTTTATCAAAAGCTTTTGCAAAGTCTAAATAAAAACCACATCTGTTTCATTTTCCGCTTTTCATATTTTGAATGATGTTCTCACGGTGGACTAACAGTTGGGTTTGTGTACTTTTTCGGGGTACGAAACCATGTTGGTTCCTTTTATTAAACAAATTATTTGTTATTAAATGTTTCATAATATTTTTCTTCATTACCCTTTCATACACTTTCATAATATGTGATGTTAGACTCACAGGCCTATAATTACTTGCCTCTAGTCTTGATCCACTTTTGAAAGTAGGGGGGGTAATATATGCTAATTTGTGCTCATCATAAATCTTGCCTGTATCTACACTTTGTCTTAATAATATTGCAAGTGGCTTTGCGATAGAATGAACTACTTTCTTTAACAAAATAGCAGGAATTCCATCAGGCCTGCACCCTGCCCTAGCAGCTCCATTTTTAATTTCATTAATAGCCTGCACAATATCAGCTTCATTAATATCTATGTCAGCTAAATATTCACTATTTCATCCCTTACTTCTATATCATTATCTTCATTATCTATTCTAGGGGTGAATGAATTCTCTCTTATATCGTTCTGCCAGTATGTTGCAAATTTCCTTTTTTACATTCGTTAATCTCCCTTCAATTCTCAGAGGGCCTATTTTTTCTATTCTTCTTTTATTCATCTTCTTCGCCATGATGAGTATAATAGCTTGGGGTTTTGCTTGATATTTAATCGGGTTTTTTCTTCCAAGTCCCGTTTTTTCATTTTCTTTTGATTGTATAATCTTTTGTTCTGCATTTTCTATCTTACTTTTTAGTTCTATAACTTTCCATGCATTTTTTTCTTTTGCAAGACCTTTTTTCCACTTTCTGATTTTCTGGAACAAGATCCTTCTGTCTCTTGGTATGCATGAATGATGTTTACTTTTCTTCTTCGGTATATATTTTTCCACTATTTTCTCCAATATTTTATATAATATCTCCGTATTTTACCCTTATGTCATCACTACGAAAATGTTATCCCAATCTTTGTTTAATTCTTCATTAATTTCTGACCAAAGAGAGAAAAAAAAAACTAAGCGGACAGAAGCGAACGTAAGGAAGAAAAGCTAAGGAAGGGAAGGCGTTAACAAGATTAAGGAAGAGAGGAGAGAGATTAGGAAAAAGAAAAAGAAAAAATGTGGTAGGCGAAGCTCTGTGGGTTTTTTTGGAAAAGAAAAAAAAAAAAAAAAAAAAAAAAAAAAAAAAAAAACTACGTATAGAAGAGTTACGAATGGGGGGCGGGAACGAACAGCGAAGAAGGGAAATGAGTGACGAAAAAAAAACCCGAAAAATAAAGAAGGGGTAGGTAAATGGAAGGGGTGAAAAGGTGGGGGGAAGGAGGGGGATTAATAAACTTAACAAAAGAACGGAGATAAAC
>NC_061091.1:26255882-26260882 GCF_015104395.2 Macrobrachium nipponense
ATTGGAAAACTTAAAATCAAATACTGATATCTTTTTAACAAAATTTGTGTAAGTTTTTCACTAATAATTGAAAACCATTTTAAAATCACTGAATATTTCTAATTATAGGTTCTCATGCAAAATTCTCAAAGAAGTATCATATGAAAGATCGTCGTCTTAATGATTAAATCAATCAATCATTGCTTTCACGTTACTGAATAAATCTAGATGACCAGAAACGTTGTATGTAGTAACCGATCACGAATAAATGAAAACTATCGAAATCTCTGCTAAACTATTATGCAAAAAAAAAAAAAAGGAATTTCCTGAAAATCACTGAAATGTGTCCAATGTTTTTGCAAATCCATGGTCTCGAAAACTTTAAATAAAACGCAAAGTACCAGCATCTCTACAAAGTACGAACTGGAAGATGGCAATCTTCGACAACCACTGTAAAAGAGATCAACAGTTTCCAAGAGTGCTCCCCCAGAAGTTTTCAACATAGACAGCAAGAAAAATAGAAGATGCTTCTGTAATCAGAGAAGTATTAGGCGTACAACCCCAATGCGTAAAGACGAAAGGAAATAATAAAAATACTTTTAAAGATTTTAGAAGCGTCACTTACCGTAACTTCACCGAAAGAAAATTTATATGAATGATTGTAAAGGTTTGCGAAATGCCGGATACGTTTTAGGAGGCATATACATAAGATACTAATAAGGGGTGTAGAGTTGATCCCATTTAAATAAAGTGAAACGAAGCATCAGGAGAGGAGCATACACAGAAGTTCATTAAACCTAGTAATGGCAGACTTAACATCCATTTGTATTCCTATTTATTCACTTATTTATTTTTTTTACTTATTTATATATAAATTTCAGAAATTATCAACAGTGACAAATATTTAAATCCCATTAACGATCAGAATAAAATAACTCCGTGTCCCCACCTCAGAGCACCCCCCCCCCCCCCCGCCCTCCTCACATCAACACAGGCAAAGGGCCCAACCCCACCGCACAAAATATATAATAATAATAAATTTACCAAACCTATTGTCCTGGAATAGAACATTTGCATATCAATGTGTTTCATAATGAAGGATATTACTGCATGTAATTATGTCCTTTAACTGGTAAAACCGGTCACAACAGGGCAAAATTATGATGAGATAACTAGGTCTTCCCCTATATAATATAACTTGATACTTATTTTTCACTTGTTAACTATACTCTTAACTGTACTTGTTGACAAACACATTTTTTTCACATCGGTTCGTCTTACCTGCATTCCCTCTCTAACTTCATTTGGATATCTCCCATTACAACATGTCGTTTTTCATTTCATTGAAACTTTATCTTTTATTCTTTTCCAGTTGTGCCACGTCTTTCTTTACTTCACTCGAAGTCGTTTCCTTTTCATTCTATTTTATTTTCATCGCTAACTTCACTAAAGACCTTTCCTTCCGTATTTAGTTTACACACACTTCTCTCCTTGGCGTCAGTTACAATTCCGTTTTAACTTCAGATCAGTTTCCACCTCTCAAGTTCAGTTAGGATAATTACCGCTCTCACTTCACATAACTCTATTTCCTTCGCTATAAAATATATATAGACACAACACTTCTTTTCTCTATATATGATCTTCCCCCACTTCATTTCATCACCATTCCACAGGGTGAAGTGAAGGTAGAAACACCTCTGCTTCACACGACTATCAGCCATCCCTTATTTTGGAAAATCACCTTCTTCCCTCACTTCACAATCTCCTAAGTACCTCACTTCATTCAACTCCTCCCCTTTCCTACCTTCGCATAATTTACTTTTCATGCATTCTTGCGAATAAATGATCTTCCCCAGACATTTGAAAGATACTGTATCCATTCTCTCTCTCCCTCTCACTCTCTCTCTATGTATATAATGTATATACATACATACATACATATAGACAAGGTACCAAACGCTTTCGTGTATTGCGTACACTTCTTCGGGGTACACAAAAATTCACAAACCAAAGGTCGAAGCCATTAACAAGCTAACTATCATTACAGATTGTCACTGCCAAACAATAAGTAAGAATACTTTAAAAGTGCTGAAGAACTGAAACTGCAGTTGGTAGCACAGGCTGTTGCTAAAAGGTGACATTATGCTTCCCTACAATTTTATAAACAAGGTACCTATCAAATTTAAAATGACCTGAACTCAGATTGATAAGTTGACTGTTATAATCCTTAATAAATGCAGATTCAATTATGTTTCTTTTGACAATATGGTTACAAAACATCTCAGGTGAATTTTTCCAGTCTATACAATGCTTAAAATCATTCATGTATACAAATGAAGCACTTGTCAGTTCGAACAGGTAAATTGACAAAGGCTTTATTTGTACACATGAATGATTTTAACCATTGTATAGACTGGAAAAATTCATCTGAGATCATTTTTTGTAACTATATTGTAAAAATAAACATCACTGAATCTGCATTTATTAAGATTATAAGAGTCAACTTATCAATCTGAGTTCAGATCTTTTTAGATTAGATAGTTACCTTGTTTATAAAATTGTAGGGAAATACAATGTCACCTTTTATCAACAGCCTGTTATACTAACTGCAGCTTCAGTTCTTCAGAACTTTTAAAGTATTCTTACTTATCGTTTGGTAGTGACAGTTTGTAATGATGGTTTGCTCGTCAATGGCTTTGATCTCTGGCTTGTTAAACTTTTCTGTTTATTTCTCTACTTATTTATTTTCCTTTGTACCCCCGAAGAAGTGTACTCAATACACGAAAGCGCTTGGTACCTGGTATTTAATTTTCACCTTTCATGTGGCTGTCTACGAATATAAGTATACACACACAAACACACATATATATGTATATATATACGTATATATATATATATATATTATATATATATACTATATATATTATATATATATATATATTATATATAATATATTATATACTATATACCTTGCATACAACACTCTTCATACGAACGAGCCTCTCCCATCATTCACTTCACCAAACGAAAGTTTCCACCGCTCTCAGCAGACAACAGTTATTTACGATCACTGTACCAGATGATTATTACTCATTATCATCGTCTGCCGACTTATGAATATCATTACCAATAATTACAAAGCCCTTATAAAAACCTCTCTCTCTCTCTCTCTCTCTCTCTCTCTCTCTCTCTCTCTCCTCGTTACCAGAATATACAGTTTGTAATAATTTACAACGCAAAGAGACCCTTTAATATCAACGGCGTGTTGTCATAATTTCATAAATTTCACAGCAATAACAACAGAAATGCCTATCATAAACATTATCATGAAGTGGCTGAATTATATAATGTTTTGCAGTTTGCAGAGAGAGAGAGAGAGAGAGAGAGAGAGAGAGATACGCTTTTTTTCAGCAAGGACCTAGGGAGTTTATTTAGGCATCCAGTTTATATATACGTATTTATGGATAATATATGTATGTATGTATATATATAAATATATATATATATATATATATAGAGAGAGAGAGAGAGAGAGAGAGAGAGAGAGAGAGAGAAAACACACACACACACACACACACACACACATATATATATTATATATATCTTATATATATATATATATATATATATATATAATATATATATGATAGTATATATATATAATATATACACACACAAGAGAGAGAGAGAGAGAGAGAGAGAGAGAGAGAGAGAGAGAGAGAGAGATGAGAGAGAGGAATTGCTGCAAGACCTAGACCCTTGACACCGATGAATTCCCTTTGTTGCCAGAGGGCTACGACAACAAGCATGTTAATTAAAAAATCTATTCTCATTAAGGCAATGAGTACTCTTGTTCGCATTCCCTCATAGGTATAACTGTGGAGGCTAAAGCAGTAATGAGGGAGAACGCATTAATTGCCATAATTAAAATAGGAGAAACGTGAGTGGGAATGGGTAGGGGGGTCGGGGGAGGTGTGTAATCAACCAGTCACACGAGAATCCCATTACCTTATGTTAAAACGGATGACTATGACGTTATGTAGGAGCAGCAGACTCTAGGTGGGGACTAAGGCAAGGAACGTCCTGGTGACCGTGTATGCGGAATGACAATACAAACACATAAACAAAAACAAATACACAGAAACCTCTCTCTACCTCTCTCTCTCTCTCTCTCTCTCTCCATAATGTGTGTGTGTGTGATACAAGCACATTATTATATATATATATATATATATATATATATATATATATATATATATATATATATATATAATATATATGTGTGTGTGTGTGTGTGTGTGTGTCGGGTGTATACATATATATATATATATATATATACATATATATATATATATATATATATATATATATATATATTAAAATGAACCCAAATAAACCAAAACTAGAAAGATAAATTGATAATTTATGGGCTCCTTTTATTAGATGTTCTGTTTTGAGCAGAAATTATTTCAGTCTTATGTATGTCATCATATATATATATATATATATATATATATATATATATATATATATATATATATATATATATATATATATATATATAGAGATATAGAGAGAGAGAGAGAGAGAGAGAGAGAGAGAAGAGAGAGAGAGAGAGAGAGAGAGAGAGACTACGTAACTATCTTAATGTATGATTTACTGATCGTGGTTTTACGTATTTTGAAAATAGGGAGCAAATTGTGGAAATCGCGAATACAGGGATTAGTAATATATGAATGAAAAACATGAGTGAAATAAATCAGTATCAATCATGTATATCGTACATGCTTAAGGTAGATGGAAAATATAGGATTTCGAACATAGGCCAAGCGCTGGGACCTATGAAGGCATTCAGCGCTGAAACGGAAACTGGAAGTTGTAAAAGGAGGAAACCTCGCATTGGCACTACGAATGAAGTAGGAGAGGTTAGAAAGTAAGAGGGAAGAAAGACATTACAAACGGAGTTACAGTAAAAGGAATGAAAGGGGTTGCAGCTAGGGGCCGAAGTGACGCTGCAAAGA
>NC_061091.1:26265882-26270882 GCF_015104395.2 Macrobrachium nipponense
AGATAATCGCTTCCTAAAATTACGTAAATACTATTTTTCAAAGGTAACATTACTTAGTCGGAGAGAGAGAGAGAGAGTCTGCTGTACCTGAATCTACTGTCCTTAAGCTCCAGGCACCGCCCTTCTGCCACCTGTACATGATAGGGACATTCCTTCATCGGCTATCTGGGGGCTACACCTCAGCTCACCTGTAAGGGAGAGAAAAATTGAATGAGCTTAAATCTTAATAGAAAACGGTTTCTGAAATAATAATAAGTGAAACCCGCGAATAGGCGTAAACTTGAATGGGAAACAGAGGGAAAACATGACAACCAGTTTTTGAAAATGAATGGAAAAGATTTTGGTGAAAGTGGTAATCAAATGATAATAAGTGAAACACGGGAACAGACATAAAATAAATGAAAAGTAGAGGGAAAAGAAGAGAAGATTGGGTGACAATGTCGTATGTAATTAAAAGAATGCTAAATTGTTGATGAATGAAATACGAGAACAAGCACAAGATGGATGAAAACAAGAGAGACAGGAATTCAGTTTTGCATCTGATTAAGAAAAGACAAACTGAAAATAACGAAGAGGTAAAGAGAGGAAGAAGAAATGTAAATTATATTTACGTATGTGTGTGGTATATATATATATTATATATATATATATATATATATATATATATTATAATATATATATATATAAGTATATATATAATATAACGATGATGAAAAAGAGAAAGAAGAAATGTAGATTTGTAAACGAAGAGGAAAAGAGAAGAAGAAATGTAAAAAATACTAACGAAGAGGTAAAGAGAGGAAGAAGAAATGTAAAAAAAAAAATAACGAAGAGGTAAAGAGAGGAAAAAGAAATGTAAAAAAAATAACGAAGAGGTAAAGAAAGAAAGAAGAAATGTAAAAAAAAAAAAAGATATAACGAAGATTTACAGAGGAAGAAGAAATGTAAAAAGAAATAGCGAAAAGGTAAAAAGAAAGAAGAAATGTAAATAAAGATATAACGAAGAGGTAAAGAGAGGAAGAAGAAATGTAGAAATAGATGTCAGAAAACAGTAAGATAAGAGAATAAAACCGAAACTGAAAATGGAAAGGAGAGAGAAGAACCAGGGAGTAACGAACCTTTGAGTGAGACTAATTAAGGAAATATGGACTGCAAATAATTAAGAGGTAAAAAGAAGATAAAATAAATAAAGATGTCAGAAAAAACAGTTAGAAAGACTATCAAAGACGAAAAGGGGAGGCAAAGGATAAAACTGAAGAGGAAAGTGGAAAAGAGGAAGAGGATCCAATCAAAGGTGAAAATTAAGTTGGAAAAACAAAAGAAGGGTACGATGAAAAAAAATAAAAAAACAATCTAAAACTCAGAATAAAACTAATAAAATTGGGATAACAAAATTTACCAAACAAAAAATAAAAAAAGAAATGTCACTAAACAAAAACCAAAGAAGAAAATCCCCAAACAAAAATACAATCAAAGCGAAAAGAATAAGGAGGCCCCATCTCGTAAATCTCTAATGAAATACCAGAGTTAAGGATCACCATACAGAAGAAAACCTCATCTGTCCAAGAGGGAGTAAAGGGAGTGGGTGGGGAGTGGTATTGATGGAGTGGCTGGAAGGGAGTAGATTTGAGGTGAGTAGGGTGTCTGCGCCTTATTTATTATGCCTTCGCCTAATGCAGACGAACATCGAGTGTCGAAGTTTACGATTGGTTTTTACTGCGTGGCATGACGTAATTGGCATTAGTTCCGCGTTTACACGCACGGACACAAAGTGTACCATGCTTACACGCGCCTACACCCTGTCTGTCTGTCTCTCCTCTGACACGGTGTATGTCAGGCCATACTCTGCCCAGTCTCACGAAAAAAAAAATTAATAAAAAAACTCGCCCTATCCCTTATCTCATAGTTAAATCAAGATGAGATTTCTTTAAATAATTTCTGAATTATAGAAAAAATACATAGAAAGTTAACAAGGCATGATCCGACCTACAACTTTCGCGGGCCGCATGCTAAAATTTCAGCAACGAAAATTAAAATAAATACGCTATAGTTTATTAGAAATCATTTTTCTGTAATGTTTAACACACGCATTATTTACTTTCTTACATTTGTATTCAAATAGATAAATCACAAATATCCTCTCCCAAAATTCCTGTATCTTTGACTCACTGCAAAACACCTTTTTCAGAACTTTGTTGCCTTTCCTACCCCTCCAAGAAGAAGAAGATGAACAACAACAGAGTTGTTTGTACGCTTACTCCCAGTAAGCGAAAACGCAACTAAGACATTCCTTGTTGGCCCATACATCCCCCGTCAAAACCCAAAAAATATAATAATAGAAATAATAATAATAAAATAATGAAAAAAACTAGTCCTTTTCCTTACCTCAGCGCTAAATCGAGATCTGATTTCTTCAAAAGAAAAAAAAAAATACACACACACACACACACACGTTTTAAATGTAACCTAAATCCCTCGCGTATCCTTAAAAATGAAATTAGGTCGTTCACGAAGTCTGATATTATTTGGATATTTAAGATTCTAGTTTCGCTTTAAGCGAATGCATGAATTGTGTAAGCGCATTTGTCATTAACTAATTTATATGTCTATTTATTTATCTGTTATCAAATTATTTAATTAGCTATGTCTTTATTTATTTATATATTTAGTTATTCAATGATTTATTTATTTCCTTGAAGCGTCTGGGTTAATACAAGATATATGATTTTATAAAAAGAAAAAACTGTATATTTTCCCTCTTCCCGTTTCTCCCTAGTTATCCATACAGGTAAAACTCGTGACGTGCGGCTGTCACACGCATGTTCAAACGAAAGGTTACACACGAATCTCTTTCGTAATGGACGTTAAACTGAACCCAGCATCGCAAATCAGATGAAAATAGAGAGAGAGAGAGAGAGAGAGAGAGAGAGAGAGTTTTAATACAGGTCATGAAATTACTCTTCCAATGCATACGAGATTATATATATATTAACTTGTCACATACACAATTCTTCTGTGCAATAGGATAATTACTAAAAGGACCTCATTCGAACTGTATGGTATTCAATAAAAATGTTACCTTTTTTAACATATAATTCCGCTAGATACCATCCAGTTTGAATGAGGTCCTTTTAGTATATATATATATATATATATATATATATATATATATATATATATATATATGATATATATATATAAGATAGATATATATAGATATATAGAATATATATATAGATATGATAAAATAATATATGTATATATTATACATATCTATATATCCTATATATATATCTATATATCTATATATATTATATATATATATTATAATTATATAATTATATCTATATACTATATATATATCTATATAATCTCTATATCTCTATAATATATATCGATATATTATATAGTCTATTATATATATCTATATATATATTATATTATAATAATTATATATATATATATATATTATATTATATGAAAGGCCTTAGAGGTCACAGCTAGTAATGAAAAAGCTTTTCACATTCATAAAAACATGGTGGTCTTTACATTTATCCCGAAGAGACAAGAAAAGCAGATAAAGGCTGATCACAATAGACGCTATACTAAACTCAATTTCACTTTTCAGCAGCGTCAGAATTACCAGGTTCACAGAGAAACAGCCGTTACTAATATAAAAATTCTTTGGTGTTTTTAAACTTAATTACTTTTTGAGTTGCAGAAAAAAATCTTGCTCACTAAATCTATTGCTTCTCGTCATAACTGTGGGCTTTAAACCAATTTGTTTAATGTTCTTGATCTTTTACTGGCATAAACGAGTACATTATGCCTGCCCTCTTTTCACAGATAATTTAAATTGTTCCATTCTAATTTTGCTATATCCTTCCTGGTTTGGCCAATGTACAATAAAGTGCAAATGGAACGAAGTTATACGAGTACCTTACCACACTTACTTAGTGATCATCTTTAATATAATATTGAAAATATAATTTTCGATAATAAATACAATTACCATGCTTGAAATCGATGACATGAATGCTTATCGAAAATGTGTTTAAAAGGATTTTTTTTTCACACTTATCTGTGTAACTAGGACTTCTTGGTGACAGTTTCATTCGCTTAATCTAAACTACTAAATTCTTCAAATAAATACTGTTGGTATATAACCATTAATTGCTGTTAGAAGCACTACAAAGAAAATTATACGTTTAATTTAAATGCAAGTCTGATCAACAGCTGATTTACTAAACAAATTATAAATCTTGAATCTTGAACTTATCACTAATAAATAATGAGTACATGAATTGTAAAAGCTTGTTACTTTCTCCTTCTCCAATAAAATTTAACAGATAGAACCTGTTTGTTTGGCTAATAAAAGGAAATCATATCAAAACCTTTTGACATATTCTAAGAGGACATCCACCATTAATATAATTCACAGTTCAAATAAAAAATGGAAACATCCATCCTAATGAAGAGAAAAATGATCGCACCAATGACCAACATAATCATATGTCACAATTAGGACGGCGCTGACAAATTGAATTCATGTAATGCATTACATGATAAAAACACACTGCTCTAATCACAATAAGCCGTTTTTATCCCACGTTGCCAATGCAATTAATACAGAGCTAATTTGCTATCAAAACAAATTATCTAAAATATCTAATTACGAATCTGATTTGCATACTACTGCCAATTAATAATTATTAATTCGCCTATTAATAGTTACAAATGACGCACATGCTCTCTTTTTTCCTCCCTTAAATGAATAACGGAAAATATCCTCTGCGTAATTCGAGTCGTTTATCATTTTAATACATTTTAGCCGCAGCTCTTGCAAACAATTACGTGGATAAATACACATTTAAACAGAACGAAGTCAGTATCCATTACAATTAGCATTATTTCCCGATAACATATGAAATCCTTTATGAATAAAAATATTATGACCAAGCAAATAAGTGCGTAAGAAACAAGGCGGTATCATCTTTCCA
>NC_061091.1:26275882-26288382 GCF_015104395.2 Macrobrachium nipponense
AATGTCCTTTAATATCTAATCGCTCTACCTCGGAATTAATATATGTTTAACCGAAGGGGAATTTTTAGGCGATAGAGATTTGCCGGCTCACGGGCGCGAACCAATATATAATATATATTAATATATATATATATATAATATATATATAATATCTATATGTATATATATGCGCATATATATTTATGAACATATCGTTAATCTTACGTTCTCCTCTAATTATAGTGAGCCCCCATCAAACAAATCCCCATTACACCATTAAAGGCGGGACCCGGTATCTGCCCTACGGCTTAAATGGTGCATCAAGCTTCATGCTTTATGTACCCGGTGTTGACACGCATGGGCGTCTTTCGGGAGGGCAAAAGAGGGGCCATGGGCGGAGCTGCGGACGGAAAGGCAGACGGACAAACGGAAAGACGGACGGACGATCATCTTGACGGAAGGATAAGCCGAGAAGTGGGGCGTGGGTGGGCTCGGATGACAGACATGGGCGTCCACGAAATGTTCAAACGGGAGATCATTTTCTCGTGGGCTTTCAAGCGAGACGAGTCGACGTGTTTGTTTGGGCGAAATGGTCATGATATAAGTAATAATAATAATAATAATAATAATAATAATAATAATAATAATAATAATAATAATAATGATTAAACAGGAAACTGGTAAACTATAAATTTTACCTTTTTGAAATGGTATAGCAAAATCATTCACCCGAGAAATTGCAATGACACATTATAAGTTACGATACAGCACTAAAATCAATGTGACAGGTCAAAACAAAAAATATAAGTAATCAAAGCAAATTTTTCACTTTTTATAAATATTAGAAATCAATTCCTTGTTGCATTTGTAAAGGTCAAAACATACTATCGAACACCTGGCGTTAGAAAAAATTAACAAATTTTATTAGGAGCTAATGTTAGTTTTATATATTTATAATTATATAGTAATATATATATATAAGTATATATATATATAAATAAGTATATATATGATATATATATATATATATATATATATATATATATATAATAATATGATATGTGGTTGTATGCCCTGGAGAACTATATTTACAGAGGATATAGGGTAATGTCAATAAAGAAAATGAAAGATAAAATAAGGGAAAGCTGCTATGAACTTAGTGGTGTGGCACAGAATACGAGCAACAGCCAAATACATATATATATATATATATATATATAATATATATATATATATATATATATATATATATATATATATCTATATGTATGTATATATATATATATATATATATATATATATATTTATATATATAGTATGTATATATATATATATATATAAATAGATAGATAGATAGATAGATAGTATACTTATACTTCCTTAAGAGGGGACATGCTAGAACACATACATCCAGGAGGTAGGAAGCAGAAAACAGCTGAACTTTTGTGCCGACTTTCTTCGGGGCGTTCTTCCCGGCCTTATGTAACTTTTGCATTCAAAAGCTTCCTCCTTTCAGCACAGAGATATCTCTGCCTACCTCTCAAGCCATTATTCCTTGGACAGAATGAATTCTAAGCCATCCTCCTAAATTCTGGCAAACTTTACACCTATTCTATTGCACAAAGTTCTCAGGAGAGCAAGGACCCATTCCTGGCATAAGGCCGGAATATATATATATATATATATATATATATATATATATATATATATATATATATATATATATATATATATATATATATATATATATATATATAATATATATTATATATATATATATATATATGTGTGTGTGTGTGTGTGTGTGTGTGTGTGTATGTGTGTGTGTGTGTATTTATGTATGTATGCATATTTTCTTCATTCTCCTTTGAAAAGTCACGAAGACAATCTTATTTTACCATCTTCATTTTTTCCCCGTCTCCCGTCACTGGCATATTTATGACGGTGGGCTGTCTCTCCCTGTCTCTTCAGTAAACAGTCTCGTTTCCGCCCGTCCTCTCTTATCTCGCATTGACAGACAACGTCACGTAGAGTAATATCCTAAATTATTTTCTCTCAGTGAGACTCCTTAAGAAGGAGAAAAAGAGGGAGGAGAAGAAGACGAGAAGTAAAATTTGAAAAGTACCCCTAAGATCAGGAAGACCTTTGTTGCTTATAGAGACATTGTGCCGAATGTGCGTAAGTTTGTATGTATGTATATAATGTTTGAATATATATAATATCCAATTCGCTCTACCTCGGAATTAATATATTTTCATAAATGTTAACCGAAGGGGAATTTTCAGTTGATAATAATTTCGTCCTCTCGTGGGTTCGAACCAGCGCCCAGCTGATAGAGGAAAAATCAGGACTCCAGTGACATTATCGACTTGACCAACAAGTCAATAACGTCACTGAAGTCCTGATTTCTCCTCAGCCCTCTGGGCGGAGGTTCGAACCCACGAGAGGACGAAATTATTATCAACCATGAAACTCCCCTTCGGTTAACATATATGAAAAAATATTAATTCCGAGGTAGAGAGAATTAGATATTAAAGGACATTTTTAGCTCTAGATATATATATATAAGACTATACACACACATATATATATATATCTATATATATATATATATATATATAATATGTATATATATATATATATATATCTATATATAATCTATATATATATATATATATATATATAGAAGGCCACCATTTATCCTAACGAAAGATTGGTTTGAAAAAAAAAAAACAAGACAGTGATCCCTTTCACATTTATACTTTAACTGTTGAATCGTGGATGAACCCCTAACTAACTAACACTGCTAATCATTTCCTTCACTTCATCTCCAACTCGCGCAATAAACTTCCCTGCTTCACCTATTCTGAAGCTTAAGTCGCCTCTCATCCTACAACTACCTCATATTATTTACTCCCGTAAACTTAGATGGATGTACTATTGCCACTCTCCCACAGTCCATATCCAGCATCTATCGCTCCATTATCTTTTTTTCTCCTCTTACAGAACGCTTTCAGGCTCTTTCCCTAGTTTCGGCGGTTTCTCTTCACCATCAATTCATCTGCTCTGAATCTTCGGCATACCCCGGCCGCAAATTTCCGAGATGTATACTAGTATTGCACCAGCCCCCTGTTTATATTTCATGCCCCTAGGTTAGGTTACATTAGTTTATTAGGGTATCCGGTCATTCCACTCTTCCTCATTGATAATAAATTAGAACCAAGGCTCATTACTTCCATGTCTATTTGGGAATGTGATCTTGTTCTGATGACTCGGGATGCGGGTTCGATTCCCGCCACCGGACATCAGAATTGCTCCATATTTCTTTAATTTAAATCCAAGGCTTTGTAGTGACAGGCGTGTCCAAAGTGTGAGAAGAATTCGAAAAGAATGGAGGGCATTGTGGCCATTACAATCACATACGTATCTGTTGAAAAAGTAACCAGTAGATTCTATATATAAATTTTGTGTACGTAATCAGTGTTTTTGTTAGTTTTTGACCAGATAATTTGGATCATTAATTCGTAAATTTTTGTGTGCAACTGCCCTACATACAGAAAAACATTTTTATCATGAATTTCCTACCTTGATTCACTAACACACTGAGGGCTGAAATATATATATATATATATATATATATATATATATATATATATATATATATATCTATATATATATATATATATATATATATTTACTATATATATATATATATATGGGATATCTTATAGTATATATATATAATATTATATATATATATATATATATATATAATTACTATATATATAATATATATTATATATATATATATATATATATATATATATAATCTCCGTATATATATCATTCACACAGCACACGGCGTGCTACATTTGAGAACTATTATTCACAATTGCTACGTGGTGTTTCTGCTACATTCAATTACATCTTTAGTGTTACGGAGCATGCACCAACATATCTACGCAAAACACAGACAAGACACCACACGACCGCATACAAATAGTCGCCGGACCACCTTAGAATCACGACCTGAGAGTAGTCTCGCCCGCCAAAAAAAACTATCTGATCACTGAGTTCCCATAATTAGAGATGGCCTCTTTATCCACTTTCCCATCTCGAGCCCAGTTTCAACACCGAGACAGAGCTTATTCAGGATCTATAACTGTGACTCATCTCTGTCTCATACTACCGCATGTGAATCATCTGAGAAGAAATCAGTTACGTTTGTACCTTGGCTGGAGAGAGAGAGAGAGAAAGAGAAGAGATCAGGAACTAGCCTTCTAAATGGGTGAATGTTTTTGTTTTTATATATTTCTACTCGGAGAGAGAGAGAGAGAGAGAGAGAGAGAGAGAGAGAGAGAGAGAGATCACTTCGCCTTGAGCTATTAAATTTGACACATTCGCCTCTGCCTTGGGCCCCCTACGTCGGAACTTAAAAAAAAACTCTAAATAAAAAAAAGATTAAAGAAAAATATGCTCCTTAAATAAAAGATAAGATTTCTACGGCCAAGCCCGGCATAAAATTCAATTAGACAGACGCCTTTAATGCCTCCCCCCTACAACCCAATTTTTCCCCCCATCGGAGGGTACGAAACTGACGGAAAAACGCAGCGGAAATAAACGCGCGGGGGCGTGGGGGCGGAATTATATTCCGAACTCCCCGCGGATAAGCGTGATCTAAGAACCAGCGTTCTCGCACATGACAAACGCATTAGAATAAACGTTTACACGAACTTGTAAATGAATACGAAGGAAGAAAAAGCCGGGACGTATGACTTTCTTTTCTAAAATTCTGAAGCTTTCATATTAATTAATTATCAATAATTGGTCATGTAAAGTTATTACCATTATCGGCATTATCAAAAACCTAATGGTTTTATATGGTAACAATTAAGAAGTAAAAAAAAACAAATATTAGATTACTTTCATTCTTCAGGGTTTATTATATTATTATTATTATTATTATTATTATATTATTATTATTATTATTATTATTATTATTATTATTATTACTACTACTGCTTAATGAATTATCATTATTATCGAATAAATTATCATTATCATTAAAGTTTTGATTGTATTCATTGTCATCATTGTGTTATTACTTTTTAATAATAATAATAATAATAATAATAATAATAATAATAATAATAATAATAATAATAATAAATAATAATGATACGTTCGGTTTAAGAAAATGGCAGCATCAGTGGAATTGATTCTATGTATATATAAGGGCTGATATTCCTTCGGCCAGATCTTAACAGACATCAGCGCTGAAGAAAAGAAAATAGTAAGACGAATTAAAAAGACCTTGAAAGAGAGTCTTTCCCCTCCAAATAATAATAATAATAATAATAATAATAATAATAATAATAATAATAATAATAATAATAATAATAATAATGAAGAAAAGAAAATCGTAAGAAGAATGGAAAGACCTTATTAAAAGACCTCCACCCCCTCCAAATAATAATAATAATAATAATAATAATAATAATAATAATAATAATAATAATAATAATAATAATAATAATAATAATAATAATACCCAGGGCACATCGTAAGAAAAGTGGTGGACTCCTAAGGAGGCAGGATGCAACCCGGAACCCCACACTATAAATACCACCAAGTCAAATTGGAGGACTGTGATAAGCAAAAAGAATATATATATATAATAATAATGCATTATTATTATTATTATTATCATTTTTATATAAGAGCAATTAAACAATGACGATGATGAATACCAATCAAAATTCATCATTTCGACTCCCACTTGGAAACCACGGAAGCGTGAAGATACAGGATATTGCTGCTGATTCACTTCATATCATCTTTTGAGTCATTTGGCTATATATATGTATATGCCCTCCGATTGAAGAAGTGGAAACTTTAATGGAGACTAAAATCTTAGCTCAATTATTTTCAGTGATTTTGATGCGCTGCAGATTAAAATTTAAAATCCTGAATCTGTAATTCTAAATGTGCGTCAGACATGGACTGAAATATTAAAGCTATAATTTTAAATTTACTACACAGGCATATCATATAAAAGGTACATATGCGATACAAAATAAAATAAAAATATGTGATATAAACGAATGAAAATATATACTCAGAAAGATTTTTTAAAACAATAATTACACATTCCATAAAAAGCAATGACGACGAACAAAAATTAATGAAATACGGCAGATGCATAAAAGATTTTAGATACGGAAAAAAATAACTATGGATAATATATTCATGAGAAAAATCGTGACAACAAAGTTACATATTTACACCTATATGACATATATTGTCATCATTGCAATAATTTCTCATTGGAACGGGGCGAGGAAGAAGTAAAGAACTAGATTGGCATGATGAGAGAGAGAGAGAGAGAGAGAGAGAGAGAGAGAGAGAGAGAGAGAGAGAGAGAACTATCTGGGCATGATGGGAAAGAGAGAGATTAGCAGGAGGAAGAGGATGAAAAGAAGTAGCTGGGCAGGATGTGTGTGTGTGTGTGAGAGAGAGAGAGAGAGAGAGAGAACAAGGAACCAAGTGTTAGGAACGAAAACGACAGCAAAAGAAAGCTTGCTTGCTTGCTTGCCTGCTGCAACAGCAGGGGAAACGCTGCACTAGAAAGAGGGGAGAGTGAAATACAAAGGATAAAAGAGACGTGAGAAATCCGAAGAATAAGGGAAATGTGAGAAACACAAAGAATGAGAGAAGTGTAACACAAGAGCGAAGCAAGAAAGCGGAATTCGCCTCTCAAAATTAGGGGAGAAATTCTCAAAATTCACTGAGAGAGAGAGAGAGGAGAGAGAGAGAGAGAGAGAGAGAGAGAGAGAGAGAGAGAGAAGAAATTATGAATCACACGTGAATATCATTATTATCCTCACATTTTTATCAATAAATGCTTTCGTATAGATTTGTATATATCAAACTATAAAAGTGTATATAGAAGCCTTGTTTTAAATAAACTAATAAAGTGAAACTTGGTCTTCCGTGTATACATCGTAACAGGAGGGTCTGCCCTTCATTTTCATCATTCATTCATTCTTCTTTTCTGACTCTCGTATTTGTTTTGCTCTCATTTTCACCGGTGTCTAGTTGGAATTGATATATTTATTTATATACTAAAGGAACGATGTGTTAATTTTAGATACGCGTTCCTTTAACCTTACGCTTTTCACTTCTCAGACCTCAAAGTGACCCACTGTTACTCATATCAAACTCCTAAGGACCGCTGCCTGCTACTTAACACTTCATTTACTTTATGAAGTTGCTATTCTCATGCCCTACTGGGTGGTTAATGGATTCCTCCGTGCCAGCGGTATCTGGTTTCCATTGGTGTGTTACCTATTCAAGTACTGAACAATCTCAGCGCTGCTTAGGTTCCAGATAATATTATCATCTGGTCTTCATTTTTACTCCCTTTCGATTCACTTCAGCCTTTTTAAGAGGCTTTAAATCTGCTTATCTATCGGGTACCTTATGCACTGCCATACTTGGTAGCCTCCTGTTCTTTAATCATAGGTGGGCTTGTCAGCAATCCAAACGGAGAAAAACCATCCTTTGCAATGGCAAAATCATTCAAATGTAGGTAATTACAAAGCCATAAACAATGATGGACATTTAGGATGAACGCCTTTTTTAATCTAGTGTGGACTTGTCAGCAATCAAATCTGACATAAGATCATCATCGGCATTATTAAAAATAACTAAAAGGTAAATCATTATCGGACTAACCAATGATGGACATTTACAATAAATATCCTACACGGTATATATGAATTGTATACTTTCATGTAGACATTTCGACCACAAGAAAAAGCCCAGAGCTTTCATACAGCAATGTTTCAGGGAGGTGAATGGTTCATGACTCAAGGTGGAGAAAGGTCGAATGCGGTAGTTTAGGACAGACAGACAAACGAAAATGATAGTCACTGATGGGTCATTGTATGGCAGGATAGATAAGGTCATTGGTTCGTGATGGAGCACCAGATTATAGAGGTCTCCGTTTCGTGTACGTCAGGTTATCTCCATGAGTGACGGGAAAAAGTAATTCTAACAAATATTAAAATTATAGCTCTGGGCATGCTAGCATAGCGCCTGGGGAGGGGGGGTTGGATGTGTGTGGCCAGATAGCGTACGTGTGCCAGGAATAGGTCAAAGGTGAAGGGCATCAGAACTTAAGATACGTTTCAGGCTGCAGTATTGAAACGATTCTGTATTGGCATTGAGTTTCTGACCAAGAATTGCTAGTTGTGATAGTTTTGCTTAAGGTCAGCAAGTTACATACATCTATTTATTTAACTGTTTTCATACTTGTAAATCTACTTATTCATTTATCTAATTTGTACTAATCTACTTATGCATTAATTAATATACTGTCCCAACGGAGTCCAAGCGTCTGATTAATTAATAAAAAACAATTATTATTATTATTATTATTTTATTAAAAGTAATAGCTACTTCAGCAGCATTACACTTGTAGAGATTCTTCTCTATTTTCCGAATAGCGGCTTTTTCCGTGCTACTTAGACAGGCTAGTAGAGCGCCTATAGAGGTCATGATCAAATAGTCTAAATTGGTGTATATATTTGAATTTTACAGATAAACTATGATACCATAGTTATCAAAGTCATTAACGATATATTTATATGTCTCTCTCTCTCTCTCTCTCTTTCTTGAAGCAAGCGAGCTTTCGTCTGGAGCTGCCAGACATCCTCGGGCTGGGAAGCTGAGGGAGGACTGATCTTGAAGCGGTGTCCGTCCTCGTTTATATTTGGAGTTGACAGCAGGGGGTCTGCCCCATGCTGATCTACTATTGGCTGGTGGCGGTAGGTCTTCGTTTTCATTGGTGGCTTGAACCGGGTCTCAAGCCACTTTCCACGCGTTGATGGTTGCGATGCTGTAAGGCCTGCAGCCGCCTAGACCTCCTTAGCGGCGCGTTTACGTCGATGGGCGTTTCGCTACGCTGCGGGACGTCACGGCTAACTTGATTATGGTTGGCTGCAGGAGTATCTCGTTCGGGGGCGTTGTCTTCCGTGGAGTTGTCGTGCTCGGTGGTGTCATTGTTGGTGGCAGGTCTTCTCATACTCGTAGGGAGGATAAATTCTTCCTGCGTCGTATTTACAGTAGGTTTCACTAGCTGGATGAGAAGCGCCTCCAGCAGGCGTAACCGACGGGCATCAGGGGCCTTCCCGATGATCTTCGTGTTTTGGATGATCACATCCCGGGAGATGGCCTCTTGATGTTTGGTGCGTGCGTGATTCTTGATAGCCCCCTCTTGGGCGTGGCAGGAGAGTCTCTTCGACAGGCACATGGTAGTCATACCAACGTAGGCGCCGCTGCAACCGCGGACTGGGCATGTTATTGGGTACACACATGCGTCTGCTTCAGGGGTCTCGTACCTGTGGAGAGGGGTTATTTTTCATAATAAGGTCGCGCGTCCTCCGATTCTGGTAGTAGATAATTAGGTCGATATTTTTTGGTGTCGTCGGTCGGGGATACATTTTCAGAAATAATTTTCTTAACTGAGTCCTCTTCTTCACGGTAATGAGAACTCATGAAGGCTTTATAATACAGCTTGATATTATCCTGGGGGCGGGGTTGTTGCGGGCTCTCACTACCGTACCATTTCTCCAGGGCTGTACGGACTTCTCTGCTTATTGATTTTATTTGAATACCCGTTATTTACGAGTACTTGGGAGGCGCGGTCGAGTTCCTGAGAGTGTCCTGCCAGGTCGAGCAGTGGGAGAGGGCTCTCCTGACGAAGGCCCTGACGGTCGTGCTTTTGAATCTGGCGGGGCACTCGCTGTCACCATTGAGGCAAAGTCCTAGGTTGGTTTTCTTTGTGTAGACGGAAGTACGGAGGCCGTCTTCCGTCTTACTCACAAGGACGTCGAGGAAGGGGAGCCGATCGTCGGTGCTGTATTCAACCGTGTAATTCAGCACGCTGCACTGCTGAAATGCCTGACGGAGGGCTTCTACCTCATTCTCGGCGTCGACTTGAACAAAGATGTCGTCGATATATCGTCCATATCTGCGGGGTTGCTGCATCCTAGCGAAGACTCGTTCCTCCACGGTTCCCATGTAAAAGTTAGCGAAGAGTACCCCCAGTGGGGAGCCCATCGCTACGCCGTCCTTTTGGCGGTACATCTGGCCACGGTGGGTGGAGAAAGGGGCCTTCTTCGTGCAGATCTCCAGCAGCGTACGGAGCGAGGCTTCGGGTATGTTGAGGGGCGCCTGATTATTATTATTATTATTATTATTATTATTATTATTATTATTATTATTTGGACTAAATAAAACTGGTAGGCATCCCTCAAATGACAATGAACTTCCATTTACAATAAAAATGAGAATATTTCCCTAGGTCACGCTCAACCAGCCAACATGAAAAAAAGAAAAGTGATAAATTGACTTTATATTTTTAAAAAATTACTAGTTCCTTCTTTCCCCCTTAGAAAATGCTTAGAATAATCCACTTAATACTATGAGATACACGAATCCCCTTGACCAGTTACAAATTCCAAACCTTGGATATAGGTATCTTATTCGACAGATTTAAATAATTTATCTTTACTCGTCGAGATTTTGAGCACAAAATAATAATAATAATAATAATAATAATAATAATAATAATAATAATAATAATAATAATAATAATAATATAATAATAAAAAAAAGAATGTTTCACTTCGATTTTGATCATGAAACAAAATATTTCTCATAAAATCTGAACATGGAACGTAAGAATATGTTATTTCTATCAAGAAAACACAAATTGGAAGTGTTTTTACTTAGTCATTGATCACAAAACCAAATAATGTTGCATATATATATATATATATATATATATATATATATATATATATATATATAAGATATATATATATATATCTAAACAATGATTTGTGAGAGAATATTCGCTTAAATTCTGACCGGGAACTGAAATAATGTTTAAATTAGATTTTGAACATAAAAAAAAAACTTTCACAAAAGCTTTGAATGTATACATTTTGGAACTAAAATCTTTTACTCCGATTGCGACGAAAACCAATATTACGAAATGACGTTTTTCATATAGAATTTAACCACATCTTATACACTATAGAATCATTTTTACCACTTCCTATTACATCACATTTCAAGCAAAAATTTAAAGTTTTTTTTTAAACAAGTCCGAAAACGCACCCAAAATTAACAATTGGATAAAATCCACAGTCCTACGTGAGCGAGTCAACCAAATACAATGATACAAAGAAAAAAGTCGACGCTACTTCAATAACTTAGAAAAATTCTATCGACTTATCTATAAGATATGATAGGCGACCGTTGTTAGAGGCTTGTCGAACTAGATCTGCAGATACGAGTTTGCAAGTTAAAAATAGACGAGGATTACAAGGCCCTAAAGAATATAAATAATCGCAGGTATCGTGCATCGTACAAGACATAAACAAGCATTCGGGAAGGGTGGTGCCTCTCAAACCTATCACATCCTCCTTATGAAGAGAGAGAGAGAGAGAGAGAGAGAGAGAGAGAGAGAGAGAAGAGAGAGAGAGAGCTTGTATTGGTGAACTGGAAAAGGTGATAGCAACAGGGAGGAAAAGGTTCCTGAATAGGAACGGCTAGCGTTGGGGAGAGAAAGTGTTAATTGTAAAAGAAAGAGTCTCATGGGAACTGTTGATGAGAGAGAGAGAGAGAGAGAGAGAGAGAGAGAGAGAGAGAGAGAGAGAGAGAGAGAGAGAGAGGTGGAGGTACAGTTTAGGTTAGATCAGGTCACCTGGTCACATGCTGAGTGACGTCGAGAGAGAATGATAAATTCAGGATTATCATGTGAATGTACAATTATTGTACATGAGTTTCTTAACTATCGTGCGAGGCAACAGTTATCATAAATAAAGATAAGCTTTATTATCTTGCAAATAAACTGACTTGTCGTGTATAGTTCTTATCATATTGCATTTATACTGATTGATTTTGCATAAATGGGAGATCTCCCTTATCTTTCTTGTTTATTCAGAGTTCAATGCAAAAGATATGGGGATACTGACGATAATATATTACGCCTCAAAGATAAAAGTATATAGGATAATCGTAAATAAAAGAGTTTGTTTTCCAAGCAATGGGAATGGAAGGTGAACTTTATAAGATATGAGTTGGTATTCAAAAGAATCACAAACGTATGCAGCATTAATATCCTATGCAGTAATACATACAGACACGTGTATATATATATATATATATATATATATATATATATATATATTATATATATATATATATGTTGTATGAGAGAGAGAGAGAGAGAGAGAGAGAGAGAGAGAGAGAGAGAGAGAGAGAGAGCCCATATGTTTTTTTCAACATCAAGCCGTTTTCCCAACAACAGGCGGCGCCGTAATAAGAATAAACAATATTCACTACCATATTCACGTCTAAACTGTTGAATATTGCATGATGTTATCATGCAACAAACTTCCACTACATTAGATGCTTCATAAATCTCAAAAGGAAAATCAGATGCA
>NC_061091.1:26293382-26313382 GCF_015104395.2 Macrobrachium nipponense
CCCACGCCCACACTCGCACACAAACAATACACCCACACACACAGGAAAAACAACGGTGTACATAACCAACAACACTAACTTGCCCACTTGTTGCCTACCTAAAGAAAAATTGAAGAGAAAAAGATGAAGACAGACAGACAGACAGACAGACAGACAGACAGACAGCAGACAGACAGACAGACAGACAGACAACTGACGCTCCAATGTTATATATCAGCCAAAACTTCATTACGAGAAATATAAATCACATTTAGTAATTTCACTCATAGCGTCTAATTGTAGACCTGAACTTCATTCAGTCAATAGCATTTTTAACTTTGGTAATTTGGTACAAAAAGATATCTTGTGCTGATATATTGTCGAATAGGTACGAAATTTATAATTAACATATTCTGTTTTTAAGAGATTAAAGTTAAGAGCAAATGCAATGGATCCCTGGATGTTTGAGAAACACTAATAATAATAATAATAATAATAATAATAATAATAATAATAATAATAATAATAATAATATTTATTATTATTGTTTTCCTTTGAAACTTTCATTGTTTGTCAAATGAGGATTATATTATTATTACCAGTAGGGCGCCCTATAGGCGAGTACTCGCAAAGCTTCAAGTTAGGCCATTAGAGGGTTAACTATACTCTGTTTTTTTCCATCTGTCCATCCGCCTGTGGTGTTTTTGTATGGTAGCACTGCGTCCCGGGCTTTTAATAGTTACAGTTTGTGTAAGTTTTAGGTAAATAAAAGGATATCTGGGTGTACATTTGCAACTGAAAAGTGTTTTAATAATTTACTGTATGCGAAGTACACCGTTAATATTCGAAATAGGATATTATTATCATTGTTGAATGTAAGCTGAATGTAACTATCTAAAGCCCGGGACGCAGTGTTACCATACGCAAACACCACAGGCGGATGGACAGATGGAAAAAAACAGAGTATAGGTATCTCGGAACTCTCTGCTATATAAACGTTATCGTTAATTGCATTTCAAATAGTCTTCCAACTTCAAACTGCTAATTAATATGACAACCGATACAATGCAAAAGTGAAAAAGAAAGTTTAACTAGGCCTAGTATTCTAGGATACTATCGAATTTGGTACAGAAACCATCAATTTTGAGAAAAATATAATGCAATAATTAAAACACCATTTAAATGAGAATTTATGATATCTTAAAAGTAAATCTTATATATGGGATGAAATTTAAAGACGTAAGGTTTTAAGTGCCGGAAGAATTTTTCTTTTATTTTCAATGCTTCTGGAGATAGTAGCATTTGAATAGCGTTAGGGCCGGCCGCCTGAAATGTGCCCGTTTCCAGTAATGACTTCGCTTCGCTCGTAACTAATTAATAATAATAATAAAATAATAGTATATAATAAATAATAATAATAATAATAATAATAATTCTAATTAATTATAATTTTAATTATTATTAATTTTATTATTATTATTTTATTATTTATTATTATAATTTTATTATTATTATTATTATTGATTATTATTCATTATTATTATATAATAAAATTATTATTATTTATTATTATTATTATTACAAGCAATATCATCATTAACACTCAACTTACAACACAATTATCACAAAAGAAAAATTCCCAGAACTCCATGTCTTCGGCCACTCAAGTTACCCACGCTACATTATCCATCATCTCACTCCATTATCTAGGCTGAGATCATGTTTTATCCAGTGGATATACCCACTATATAATTGGATATCCAGTCCCTAAGAGAAGTAACTTCATGCAGCCTCCAACGAAGACCCAGAATGATTGATAGCCTATGGGAGTTCGCCTTGTTACAAAGGTCTTACGGGGTCTTGCAACAACCATGCCTTGGAATTAAATTGAATGGTTGGTTAATATCACTAAAATGCTTTTTTTTTTGGGGGGGGGGGGAGGTAGGGGGGCCTCATTGTCTTAAGGAGTATTTAAAGCGTTGAAACAACGACTCAATAATTCCATCCTGTATTTTATTCAGTAATATTTATAAACTGTGATAAACCTCAATATCAGTATCCTAAGGTTTATCACTGTTCATTTTAATTTTTTTTTATATATAAGATAGAAAATGGTGGTATTGTATCCATTTATTAAATAAATCTTAAGATATTTACCCAACAAAAACAAATCTAGATAGTTTCACTATTTAGCAGATCATGAAATCAGGAGAATATATCAATATTTTTAATAGATCGATACCTAGATTACATTTCTACAGATGCGTGAAACACACCTTCCATTAAAAAGCGAAACTTTTTTCATTACTTTATAAGAGCCCACAACCGTGCTCGTTTTTATTGAAATATCCCCACTATTTACTGCAAATTAACTTGACCAGATCCTATCAACATTAATATTGTAATCACTTCGTCCACGGATAATTCCAATTAGCTTTTCATACTTATCGGAAATGCCACTAGTGACGCAAGACCTTCCATAATTCTGGTCAGTGGACGCTGTCAAATACCTTCCCGTAATCAATAAAAGCCACTGCATGGAGATTTTCAAATTATTATTATTATTATATTGGGACTTGACGCAGAAGCCCCCATTTTTTTAATAGTGAACTCCGTACCCAGGAAATATAAATCGATTAAGTTGGCCATGCCAAAGACCTCACCTTTAAAATAAAAAAAATAAAAAAAATTCCTTGAACTTAAATACTGCCTTTCCAATCGTAAGCTGCGCAGTATGACTTGACTTAGTAACCCCAATTATTTTAATCGTTTCCTTTGCACCCAGGTAATATAATTGCAAATGGTTGCTTATCCTAATGGCCTCCCTTCTAACGAAAAAAAAAACAAAGAAACAAACAAAAACCAATCAATCCTCGAGTTAAATACTGCCTTTCCAATCCTCAACCAATTCGGTGAGAAAACCAGACAACAAGACACTGACGAAGCGAATCCGACGGCGACGTCCCTCAAACAGTCTTAACGTCTTAAGTCACGGCGCTTCCTTATCAACTTTTATCGTTCCGCAACGAGATTAAAGTAAGACAATATCTTCATTGGGTACGATGAGTCTCTGGGAGACCGGCGAAAACCAATCACGTTGGCTGACTCTCTCTCTCCTCTCTCTCTCTCTCTCTCTCTCTCTCTCCGCGGGAGTCTATTATCGTTCACCCTGTTAATGCAACTGGAATCTTTCGTGGCTTGGAAGTTACTGGGAGGGGGAGGTGAGGGGCGGGGGGAGGGATGAGGAGAAATGGGGGATTCACGGGGGTCTGAGGTCGAGACAATAATAGACAGGACACGAGTTAGTCTTGTCTTACAATATATATATATATATATATATATATATATATATATATATATATATATATATATATATATATATGTATATGTATGTGTGTATGTATGTATGTATGTAGTATATATATTATACATTATGACATCTTCAATTTCAGTTTAGCTCTTACAATATAATAATAATAATAATAATAATAATAATAATAATAATAATAATAATCCTTGCTCTTATAACGATAAAAAATAAATAATAATTAGAATACCAGCAATTTTCAAAAGTACACGCAACAGTTATGAATGAAAAAATATATACACAAATTGTCCAAATAAAAAGAAATGTAAAACACACAAAATAGCGATGAATTTTTACAAATGCACAAAACTGTCCAAATCTTGCGTTATTACAGCCGGCATAAAAAAACACACACACACACAAATACAATTTATAAAATAGCAATGAGAACTAGTCTCCAGAGATAAGTTCGCCTTTCTAACAAGACAGAACATTTCTTTTCATGCCAGAGTTGACAAATGTCAACAATACGATCTTCAAGGAGAAGAGAAAAATAGTCCACAAAAAAACTATTATTAATCAATGAACTCTTTCAGGTAATTTTCTTTGTATTTTAATATTACTTTAATAATATACTTCAATCATTTATTTACATTTTTATCTATTTATTAATTTGTTGAATTGTTTTCCTTTTTCCTTTTCTAATATTTCCTGTTACCTTCTGTTACTTCTTTCAAACGAACGCAATATTCTTTGGAAGCTGGAATTCAAGTCAATGAACCCTGCGGACTTGTTCCATATGAATGAGGTTCATATTCTGAATAATAATAATAATAATAATAATAATAATAATAATAATAATAATAATAATAATCAGATACAGCGCAGTAGTGGAAGCACTACACTCAATAGCAAATGCGACAGACTATACATAACACGGAAGGAAGGAGGGAGAGGACTACTAAGCATAGAGGACTGCGTCAATATCGAGAACAGAGCACTGGGGCAATATCTGTAAACCAGTGAAGACGAGTGTTTCAAGAGTGCATGGGAAGAAGGACTGATAAAAGTAGACGAAGACCCAGAAATATACAGACAGGAGAATGACAAACAGAACAGAGGAATGGCACAACAAACCAATGCACAGACAAAACATGAGACAGACTAAAGAACTGGCCAGCGATGAAACATGGCAATGGCTACAGAGGGGAGAGCTCAAGAAAGAAACAAGGAATGCTAACAGCGGCACAAGATCCGGCCCTATGAACCAGATATGTTCAAAGAACGATAGTAGATGGAAATAACATCTCACCCTTATGCAGGAAGTACAATAAACCACATAGCAAGCGAATGCCAGGCACTTGCACAGAACCAGTACAAAAAGAGGCATGATTCAGTAGCAAAAGCCCATCCATCTATCTTGCAGTAATAAGTGGTACCAGCACCAGCCTGAGGGAGTGATAGAAAACGATCAGGCAAAGATCCTCTTGGACTATGGTATCAGAACAGATAGGGTGATACGTGCAAATAGACCAGACGTGGCGTTGATTGACAAAATCAAGAAGAAAGTGTCACACATTGATGTCGCAATACCATGGGACACCAGAGTTGAAGAGCAAGAAAGGGAAAAAATGGATAAGTATCAAGACCTGAAAATAGAAATAAGAAGGAAATGGGATATGCCAGTGGATATTGTACCCATAATCACAGGAACACTATGCACGATCCTAAGATCCCCGAGAAGGAGTCTAAAAAAAACTCGAAGTTGAAGTAGCTCCAGAACTCATGCAGAAGAGTGTGCTCCTAGAAACAACGCACATAGTAAGAAAAGTGATGGACTCCTAAGGAGGCAGGATGCAACCCGGAACCCCACACTATAAATACCACCCAGTCGGATTGGAGGACTGTGATAGACTAAAAATAATTATAATTATAAAGAACTACTTGAAGAGAGTAAAAATAGCAATATCATTCAGTTCTAAATCTAAAAACAGCAAGAATCAAATATCTTTTCTTGAAAAAGACTGAACCCAAGTAAACTTCGTAGATTACATCTTCAGAAATAAACTGCCAAAAATTGCCCAAAAATTGTGTTAAAAGTCTTCCCCGAGACTTGCAAAAGTCCCTGAAGCTCTCCTCCTCACACAACTCAACAGAAAATTAAATTTTCTTCACTTACAGGGAGAAGTTGAGTCAATCACCTTAAAACGGAATTCTCTCTCTCTCTCTCTCGACTGATATTGTCGGCGCGATTTCCGCTGAGGAAGGAATCTGGAATAATTCCGAATTCTTTCTGCAAACTTCCAGGTCTTTGCTTCTCTTAATATCTTTGCATCGACGTCTCTGTTTTACTTCTCGATAAAAGAAAAAAAAAGTTTCGATGGATTCCTAACTCTCTCGGTATATTTCCATTATTTTTCAACTTCTCTATCAACTAAATTGATTACCTTCCTCGCTTGTGCCAAGTGACCTTAGTGGGGTCAGTTCACCAGACATCGAAAAAGGACTAGCTAGTCTTTTTATAATATTGACATCGCTGATGCACTGTATTTTGTTATTGAAAATGCTATAAGGATTTACTAAAATCTTCAAACAATTACAAACGTTTTCAGAAATTTGCTTTCTCATACAAGTGTTTAAAAATTTTTCGTAATTCGTAATTTTGTACGCTATCTTTTAACTTGTTTTTCAAAGCGAAATGAAAGGGCTAAAATGTCCATTAAGGCCTACGAATAATAAAAACTAAACTATTTTCCAAGTAAAAATAACTTCTTACAATTTTGACATTTTTGTAACGCTAAGTAAAACAAAAATCTAAAGGCATCGTCAGTTCATTAAACAGATTATTGACTTGATTCGCCTGATCAAAGTTCTAAGGTCTTCCATATGCCTTAATGAAATTTCTTTCGATTTTCTCCAGTGTCCAAATAATATTCATACAAAATTTAAAATAAAAAAAGCAATGCCATTAAGGTGTCGTAACAGAATCATATTATGAATTCGCCTTAATATTTGTTGTCACGAAGTTCAATCCAGTTAAAATCCCTCATGCAATTTCCAATGAAACTTTTCTTTTAAATTAACCGTATGCTCATTTTTCAGTCTTACTGTAATGCCAGGCAATGCTTCCTTTTCATATAAGGAATATTGAAGTAAAAAATAAAACTGAAGTGCACTAATTATAAATATGCACTTTTGACTAGTGTACTGCGACGGGAGATCTTTTGTAAATAATGAGATTACAATTATTTACATTTAATACCAGATGATACCTACCTCCAAAAACAACAAAGAAAATAACCACAAGTACATGTTTCCAAAATCATTAAAAATAGGATCCATGAGGATCCCCGAGATTATGAAAGATTCATATGATTAATTGACTTTCAGGATCGACTTCAAAGGACGGATGACAAATGGATTCGACAGTTTGTCCGTCTGTCTTTTTGTGGATTTCCAGAGCTCATAAAAAATGAATCATCTTTCTTTTTTTTTTCTCTCCATGGTAGATATCACTGGCATCATCTTTAAGTGAAGCTTAAACCTTTTTTGGCTAAGCAAATTTATAAACGTCACTTTTTGTCATTCGAACATATCTTGCAGCCCATTATGCATATAAATCTTTCAGTTTGTCTCTCCACCAGTCACTTCTATTCGATTTACTCCATTGCGAGTAAGATAGAAGTGGAAATAAATAGTAGGTAGGGTGGCAATGATTTCTATATGGAACGATGTTACATGGTGATAGCGAACAAAGACTACCAAGACTGGTGAAATATTATGTTATTGCTCGTACGAAGAGATGATGAAAGCGAATATTACCGGCAAAAAGGGGTATGTGAATCAATATAAGTCAAGAAGACGGAAGGAAAAGCAAATGGCGTAAGTATAAAAGATGGAATAGCAGAGTACTTGCAAGATAGTCTGGGTAGACAAGAAGAGTGTTTGTGGAAGGAAACGTCGAGATGTGTGCTGAAATGCTAAACAAAGTTTCCTTTCTGGAAGTGAAGTGTAAATGTTCAGCTAAAAGAAATACAAAAAAAAAGTGGTACTTTTGAAGTGGTTAGTCTCTTGGGCAAAATATAAAACGATGGGTTAAATGGAAGATAAACGACAGTTTGTCGAGAAGTATCGTACAGAAAACTTTATGCAGTAGAGGTTCTTCCTTGATTCAATAAACACAGGAATAGCATGAAATACTGTTGCTTCGTCAGTGTATTGAAATACATACACACATACATGCATGCATATATATATGTATATATATATATATATATATATATATATATATATATATATATATATATATATTTACATATATATATATATATATATATATATATATATATATATATTTTATTTATAACACTTACAAATATATTATATAATATATAATATTAATGCAACCCCTCCAATAATAAAAGCATGAAATGCATGCATGAACTTCAGGATAATAATGGTGCTTGAAGTTCCCAAGTTTATGTTAATGCTTGAACTGAGGAGAATGAGGTCATTAAAATGCAAGAGAATGTCAGAATCGCCCTCAGGAGTCAGAAGAAGATGCCGAGGAGCAACAGGGGAAAATAAGTGATGGTGTGAAGAGCAAAAGACAGAGGCGAGAATAACAGTGTCAAAAAAAAATGTGATGACGGGGAAAGTCGAGAAAAAGATGACAGAACTGCAACAAGCCCCAAAGGCAACAGGGGCGATGAAGGGATTTTGTCAAAAGTTACTGGAATAACTGGAATACCAGAAGAGTAATAATTATTCAGAGCTATGATGCTAAAAAAGTACGACTGGAGAGTTATCAATAATAGGACACGCAGCAACATATATGTTTTTCAAGTATGGTATCACTCACGTTGATCGTGAGCAAAGCAACTATGGTACGTAAGATGGCTAGAAAATAGTTACAAAACATTTAAGCAAGAAAATAACAGAATAAAACTGAAAGCTTAAATATCATCCCCAGCCCAAAAATACGTTCATTTTATTGATTAAAAAGTAAACACTGAGAGTATAAGAATAAGATTGACATTCTAAACTATTACTGAAGACGGAGCCAGAGGATGCGAGAGAAAGCGTTCAAGTAGTGAACAATGCCTTCGACATAAAACTTAAAAGAGGTAAAAATGAAAAAATGCAGTGAACACAAGAAAGCATAAAAAATTAAAAGTGCATAAATACCAAGACGACTACGTACGCAAAAAAAAAAAAAAAAAAAAAAACGATTTATACAAAACATTCTCCCAATGCCCAAAATGGTGCAATAGGTTACCAAATTTACTCACTAACCATTACATACGATACTCGTAATTAGTCACCATATCGAAATATGCATACATAATTATACCAAACAGCACCACATATAATGGACCACACATCAATCGCACATCTCCTCGGATTCGCAAGCTTGACATCTAAATGCTTCAGCAGGAGCGCATGCGCATGATGTGTGCGAACATGCGCGTTTGTATGAGAAAGAGCTATTTCTTCATGACTACCAAATGTAGTGCAAGGAATCGCTTCTGAATGGACTTGGATGATTGGAGAATCAAGAAGGATTAAGTTGTAATCCTCCAAGGAACACAGAAATTCTCTCTCTCTCTCTCTCTCTCTCTACTCTCTCTCTCTCTCTCTCTCTCTCTCTCTCTCTCTCTCTCTCTCTCTCTAGAGCTGTGATAGCAAACACGCTTTATCTGGTGGTGTTGGGGAGTAGTAAAGCTGATGCAATTGCAAACAACGGATTAAAAGGGAACATTGCAAACTCCAAGCGGACGCGAGCATTTACCTCTGTGTATGTATGTATGTATATATTATGTATGTGTATATATATATGTATATATATATATATATATACACGTGCACACACACATACATACATATATATACGTATATATATATATATATATATATATATATATATATATATATAATATATATATATACACACGTGCACACACACATAGATACATACATACATACATATATACATATATATATAAATATATGTATATACTATATATATATATATATATATATATATATATATATATATATATATAAATACACATGCACACACACATACTTACATACATACATACCGTTTCATATCTTAACCACTAAACCCACTCAATATTTCAATATTTAAACAAACATGCAAGTTAAACACGCACACACAGACACACACATACACGCTTCCTTCAGATCTAAGGTAAACCGAAAAAATACAAAGACCCTTCACGGATTTTTCTACGAAAGACCTGAACAGAATCGGAGTGGTTGCAAGGAAATCCCTCAGATGTTGGTCCAGCTACTTAATCTCCTCATTAAACTGTTTACCAGTATCAATACAACAGATCTCCTGTTTGTGGAGACGCAGTCGAACCACTGTAAGGAACACTTGGATATTTAATTGATAAATAAGTGGAATTAAGTTTTGAATTATGCTAGAGTGAAGAGATTTGATGCCAGGGGAAATTCTGTCAAGTGGCTAGAAAGCTTACACAATGGCCAAAACAGATACACAAGAATAAATAAAGCCCCAGATATATATATATATATATATATATATATATATATATATATTTGTGATAAGTGGCTAAAATTCAAATCAGTTCGTTATTACTCTTAGTAGCTCTAGAATGAGTATCTGATGTGTAGTATAACTTTCAAAGTAAACTAATGCAAAGTAGTTTAAAGCAGACGATGCATAACATACTTCCCAGAACGAAAAAAAACCTCCTTAGACTATAAAAAATAAAATCCCTTACATTGAACTGTTTCAGATTAACGACTACAAAACTGACGTTTAAGTCAACAATTAAGAGAATGATATTTTACATCAACAACCGATATTTCAGGACATCACCTGCAAAAATTCTTTAAGAGCAAACCAAAACAATGTTCAAAGGCCGATCTTTAACATCCCATTAAAAAGCAGTCAACGTTTTCAAACATTAACCGAACATTGAACGACAGCGCACGCAAACACTTCATTTATGAGGAAAAAACTTACTGCCAATTCGAAATTTTCAATCAAGATTGAAATTTGTTTTATTGACCTCGTTTGCCGATAAGAGACGAAGCCTTCGCTCCAAATAACTTGTTTAGGAATCTCTCTCTCTCTCTCTCTCTCTCTCTCTCTCTCTCTCTCTCTCTCTCTCTCTCGCCAATCAACTTTGCAACGGATCAAAGATTGAAGTTGATTAAAGATGACTAGCGCCTTTTCGAATATTCATGGCAGGAAGTTGACCTTTCAACTTCGATTGGGAACTCATGACGGAATGAATAATTATTCCTGGCGGGAATGCAAAGGGCGGGGGGTGTTATGGAGGAAAGGTGACAAGAAGGCAGATGAAGTGACTTAAACCTGGGATGAGTTTGTTACTTATAATAATAATAATAATAATAATAATAATAATAATAATAATAATAATAATAATAATAATAATAATAATAATAATAATAATAATAATAATAATAATAAAGTACAGTAAAAACAGCACAATTCTGACGCAAATAATAATCATTGTAAATTGACAAAAATAATAATAATTGTAAATTTCATAATTATTAACACCGTCAAATTGATCATTACCCAAGTCACTGATTTCATTAATTTCAAACATACTCAAAAATTACAAAGATAAATTATAATCTGTAGGAGATCCGGTGACAATGTTGACAAAGGAGGGACTTGCTACTGCCTAAATAATGTGTAAAGGGACACAACAAATATTGATATGGATAATGAAAGAATAAATTCCATAGATTCATAACCCTTTTTGGGAAATTGTAAGGAATAATGATAAGACGACTGAATATGTTCACAGAATAATTGAAACAAAGAAGGAACCAGAGTGTTTACAAAGAATTTAGAAGAGGAGTTTGTGAGAATCAAGATTTTACTTGCACGATTATGTATTCTCATTACGAGAGAGAGAGAGAGAGAGAGAGAGAGAGAGAGAGAGAGAGAGAGAGAGAGAGAGAGTTGTCTTGGCAGATAAACTGAGACGATAACCTATTCTTACATATCGCAGGTAGCACAGGAGAGAGAGAGAGAGAGAGAGAGAGACCAGAGCGAGACCTAGAGAGATGAGAGAGAGAGAGATGAGAGAGAGAGCTATCACAGTCATGCTAGGCAGTTAACACGAGACTAACGAGCAGTCAAAAAATTACATAATCGCAGGTAAAACATGAGAGAGAGAGAGAGAGAGAGAGAGAGGAGAGATGACTGCGAAGAGAGACGAGAGATGAGAGCAGAGAGAGATGTGTTGGCAGATAAAAGGACTGAGACTTTTAACAACCTATCTTACATATCGCAGGTAGCACAGAGAGAGAGAGAGAGAGAGAGAGAGAGAGAGAGAGAGAGAGAGAGAGCTATCACAGTCATGCCTAGGCAGTTAACAAACTGAGACTTTAACGAGCAGTCTTACATATCGCAGGTAAAACATGAGAGAGAGAGAGAGAGAGAGAGAGAGAGAGAGAGAGAGAGAGAGAGAGAGAGAGAGTTGTCTTGGCAGATAAACTGAGACGATAACCTATTCTTACATATCGCAGGTAGCACAGGAGAGAGAGAGAGAGAGAGAGAGAGAGAGAGAGAGAGAGAGAGAGAGAGAGAGAGCTACACGTCATGCCTAGGCAGTTACGAGAAGAGAGAGAGAGAGAGAGAGAGAGAGAGAGAGCTATCACAGTCATGCCTAGGCAGTTAACAAACTGAGACTTTAATTAACGAGGCAGTCGTACATATCGCAGGTAAAACATGCGGAAGAGGAGTAGCGAGAGAGAGAGAGAGAGAGAGAGAGAGAGAGAGAGGGAGAGAGAAGCGGAGTGGGGGAAGTTAAAACCCTCTGGATGCTGGAGCAGGCCGACTCCGCTCTTTCTCTCCCTATGACCTCACTGAATAAATCAGCGCCTAATGGACGCTTCAGCCGCTATAAATAAAATATCGGCTTTGTCAAGAATATCAGAACTTCCGAAGAGTGCCATATGACACCGGGATTTCAAACACACCGCTGGCACTGTGACACCTGCGGAAATATTCAGGCTCTTTTTCAGCCTGCTTCACTCTTTTATTTATTGGTGTATTCATTATTGCTCGTGCATATCTGCATGCTTTTATCACTTGTCATTTCTTATTTCTATGCATATTCATTACTGCGTGAATATTTATTGGTGTATTTGTTATTGCTCGATCATGTTTGCATGCTTTTATCCTTCCTGGTTTCTTATATCTATGCATATTCATTACTGCGTGAATATTTATTCGTGTATTTGTCATTGCTCGAGCATATTTCAGCTGAACATCTGCTAAATTCGGGTGCATCGGTTTCGATTTTTATTCCTTCATGTTGATTTCTTTATCCCCTTTTCCCGCAGCCTGTCTCTCTCTGCTTTCTGATTTCACATGGGAGCCCTCTTGGGTTGACAGTCTGTTTTCCGCTGGAGATTTGAAAAAAATAAGAAATGCTAGAAAAACTACTTCATTCTAACCTTTTCCTAATTATACGCTTTTGAAAACGAGTTTAGGAATTTCATGGAACACAAAGTTCCAAGACTTTCCATTTCACCCCTAATGGGAACAAATCACGTTTTGCTCTTTGGTAGCTTTAAGCAAGGGAAGTGGGAAGCCCCGTGTCAATCCGATTTGGCATTGAACAGAGATGTAACCTTTGTGCGTTTGGCAAAGTGACTGCAAGGAGATTTGCATTCGGTCGACAGGAAACCAAAATGTTGCAGTTTCATAACCTGTCTGCATGCAATCTGTGGACGATTTATACTATAGTAGATTCACACCACCCGTGCATTTGATGTCTATGCCCGTCCATTACGACGCTCCTGATTGGCTGTTGATAAGCAAATCACAGGGATGGAAACTATCAGTCTCTCGAGAGAGTTCACATGGGCAGGAAGTATGTTCCACCTCCCCTGAGGTATATGTTTGAATCCTGATTGGCTGTAGTTAAGCCAACCACAGGGCTGGAAACTCTCAGTCTCTCGAGAGAGTTCACATAGGCAGGATGTGTGTTCCACCTCCCCTGAGGTATACGTTTGAATCCTGATTGGCTGTTGATAAGCCAGTCACAGGACTGGAAACTCTCAGTCTCTCGAGAGAGTTCACATAGGAAGGATGTGTTCCTCCTCTCCTGAGGGATACATCTTTCCAACGTATATCTCAGGAGAGGTGGAACACACATCCCGCCCATGTGAACTCTAGAGAGAGACAGAGTTTCCAGCCCTGTGATTGGTTTATCAACAGCCAATCAGAAGCGTCGTAAGGGACGGGCCTAAGCGTCAAATGTAGGTTGATATGAATCTACTATAGGGAATACGAGAACGAGACATCCATGATGACACTTTTAAAAGTCTACCAACCACACCTCATCACAATCTTGCTATGAAGATATTCATAGAAAAGTTAACGATTACCTTGCGATCAATGTCCAGTCTTTTCTTCAGGCTGGGAAAAAGCATTAAAGAGTGAATACGAAACCTGGGAGCCGTGACGCAATTTTCAAGAAAGATGAGAAACCAGGGTACTGTTTCTTGAAGTTTTATTTTAACTGACCTTTATTAAGCTTCAGTGTTTCGCCGCTATTACTCTTCCCATGATTATGATTATTTCCACTGACAAAATGCCTTATAACTTACCTCTACTGGCATGTTAAGCGTGATCATGTATTTCTTACAAACAGACGGCTAAGACGCAATGTAATACACAATTACACAACGCTACAACCACCAAAATTTACGAAACAACCGCACTTACAATCGCTATCATACTCTCTAAACCAAAGAGGTCCAACCTCTTTTTTTTTTTTTAAGCACAGCTAAGACGGAGAAAACCTCTCGCTTCGAAACCCAATGATATCTGAACTTCCAAAATTGGAGAGAGAGAGAGAGAGAGAGAGAGAGAGAGAGAGAGAGAGAGAGAGAGAGACCTGTGTGCGCAAACCCCAGGTACATACAAAACGGCCGGGTACGAAATGATCCATCACTGTCTTTCGAGAATGAAATTAGAATTATAATACGATGTCATATCGTAACCTTAAACCCCCCAAACTCGGTGATGGTGGCTTATGGCGTAACCGAACTAGATGAGAAGAGCTGGGGACTTTCCAAAGAAGTCGAAATGTATTATAATCCATGAGAGAGAGAGAGAGAGAGAGAGAGAGAGAGAGAGAGAGAGAGAGAGAGAGAGAGAGAGAGAGGTTTTCGTTACTTTATTCATCACATTGGTTTTATTTAGGGTTGATTTGGTTCCTTCATGCGTTCCTGGTATTTCTTCTATGTATTTTATCCTTGAGCAAAATAGGAAACGATGAGCCATAGGAGAGAGAGAGAGAGAGAGAGAGAGAGAGAGAGAGAGAGAGAGAGAGAGAGAGAGAGAGAGAGAGGATTTCTTTAGTTTTAATTTAGTTTCCTTATACATTCCTGATAATTGTTCAATCTTTGCGTATGCTTGAAATATTAATAGCCAAAGAATTGCCCAGAGAGAGAGAGAGAGAGAGGATGAGAGAGAGGACGAGAGGAGAGAGAGAGAGAGAGAGAGAGAGAGAGAGATCTTGACTAAATATGAATGACATAAAAATGTGTATCACACAAAATGAGAAATGTGCATGCGTGTTTTCCGTCAACACATTAAAGCATCGCCCTGATTACAAGGAGAGAAAAATACAAACGAGAAAAGGTCACGGGTCAGGTCAGGGCAAACAAATGACACACGAAAAGCGCACGGGAACTCGCCCAATTACATACATCGGTTGGTCTTTTAAAGATTCGGCTCAGGAGTCGCTTTGATGTGGTAAAGACAGGAAAGAAGGGGCAGGAAGGGAACATTAAGAGGGAGAGGGGAAAATAAGACCAGGAGGAGGAGGAGGAGGAGGGTTAAGTAAAGGAAGGGAAGAAGGATAGGAAGATTAAGAGCGAGAAGGGAAAATAAGACCGGGAGGAGAAGGAGGGTTAAGCAGAAAAAAAAAAATTAAATTGATGCATAAGAAGTAACGACAGTGGAAGAGTTTAAATAACAGGAAACAATGAAAATGAATGGGACAAGATGACTGAAGAAAGAAGTCACAAAAACTTAGGTCAAAGTAAAAACATACAAGAGAGATAAATAACAGACATTGAAAATTAAAGGAGAAACTGAACCAAATAGAAGGAGAGACAGAGACAAAACACAAAAACACACAATAAAGAAGCGAGTCTTTTCACTGAGGGACTAAAACAAAATCTAATGCACGTCTCGGAGCATATTCTTGGACCCCAGATCGATCCCAGAAGGGAGGTGCCTCACCTGTGCATTAACAGCAACAGGGTTTATTGGGCAAGAGGGCCCAATTGCTTAACCCCAAATCTAATCAGGAGGTCACCACGCTCTTTAGAGGATTATGTACAACTTGGGGTATATAAGAATCACCACGCCTACAAGCGTCTGAGAAATATTTGGTTAAAGGTTCTTTGTTAAAGGTTCAGTGCCGATATATTTTTCGTGATTCAAGGAAAATCTGACAAAGAATTCTTTATTAAACATATCAATTTCTGTGTGTGTGTGTGTGTGTGTGTGTGTGTGTGTGTGCGAATGATGAGTATACTGACGGTAATAAGAATATTATTATTATTATTATCACTATCATTATTATTCCGAAAATAAACACGTATTCATATGCAACAAAGATAACGGGGATCATTCAGGCTACCAATGAAATCAGTTATGAGAAAATAAAAATAAAAAGATAAATTTATAAACTAAGAGATAAAAATATAAGTATGTTATTTAAATACAAGGTCAATTTTTTAAGGGTAGTAAAGTATCAAATTTCTATCTTATCACAGAGAGCATTAAAAAATGAATAAATAAAAATAATCGAGTGACATCTCTGTTCAATACATTTCAGAAAAAATCCCAATACATTTTTAGAGACTGTAATAATGCAATTAAGAAAATGTAATTAGCATCACATCTTAATACTACAAATCACACGCAGAGATACTCGGAACCGTTATCAAAGTTCTTCATTCAATTGCATTAAAGTATTTATTGAATCATAATTACATATCAACGAGTATAAAGAACATCATTAAGAGTTTCAATTCTCATCTTTATGGTGTATTCAAAGTCAAATCCTCAGTATATGCTTTATAAATATTGTACAGAGAAAGAAAAGCAATTGTAATCAACTTTATAAAGTAATAATAGAAATTAAATTGCAGAAAATCTATTAACATAGTCGTATCCATTCTATGGCATTTTACCCTGAAAATCGTTCTCTCTCTTAAAGAGTAAAATCTTATCCTTTATTACACGCAGGTAGATGGATAGACAGATTTGCCTAAAATGGCCTGAGACAGAAATTGCTGATATACATCCAGCAAGCTATTAATAACGATGTTTCACAATAAAAACTCAACTATGAAAAAATAAAATAAAATAACCTCAGCGAATCAATCTGACGGGGAAAGTTAGATTTACTAATGCACTGGTCAAACGCTGAACAGTAACCACCGGTTTGGGTTCCATTTCCAAGATGCTGGTGATTAACATACGCACACACACACGCATTATATATATATATATATATATATATATATATATATTATATATATATATATATATATATATATGTATATATATATATATATCTATATATATATATATATATATCATACTCTCCTACAAAAAAAAACAAAAAACATTAACAAGAAAAAAAATCCAAAAAGAAAAAAAGTACGTCATATATCGTCGGGGCCAATGCGTGAATCACCCACAGAAGACAAAAAATACAATTGTACTCAATACATACGTCCAAGTGGGTTTGTATGAGTGGGTGTCCGCGCGGCCGCTGATGTGGACGAGCTTGTGCTTATGTCTTGATCTACCACAAGGAATCTCACGATATAGGTCAGTCTATGAAACAAAAATAGACTTGATGTTAAGAATGACGCAATCTTACACTAGGCTTAGGTGTTCAAGTAACGCCCCTAAAGTCAACATTTGCGCACAATCCCTCTCTTATATTATCGCAGTTTTTGACAGTTAAGGCATACTAGTGTGTGTGTGTGTGTGTGTGTGTACTCAACTTCCTTTTGACGTATCAAGAGGCTGTCTAATACTTTAAAAACGTAAAAAATAAATTTCACCAAAATATACTACTTAATCCTGTAATAGAGAAAAATTAATGGACGAGATACTTCATATACTCAAGAGTATGAATGCAATGACTCAGATTAATGTAGCCAATCCCGACGATTCCCCGCCATTCCCAGCTATTCCTAAGGATCCTCATTTCCATTGCGCCCGACAACCAATTCCTCTCCTTGAAAACATGACGCCGGATATGAACTTCATTTCTCTTGAGATGCTCATTCATCACCTGCGTTCACTTCCTCTCACGTCAGCATCTCAGAGTCTCTCTCTCTCTCTCGGGATTTACTGATGTTTGGCCTGCTTGTAACTTGTGTTGATTTTCACGAAAATCAACTTTCTTATTTTCTTATTTCGCTTTTCAAGTTACTTCAGTAAGTGGTTTCTTCCATCCTGATTTCTATTAGGATTTTTTTTATTCTCTTATCTTGTCCTCTCTTATTTTGCTTAATGCATTATGGTTATATTTTTTGCGCATTTCTCAGTTAACCGCCACTGTTTGTTTACTAAGAATCACCGTCTTAACTCGTTTTATTTATCAAAAGAATTTCGTGAAGATTTACATTTCAAACAGATCGCTTGAATAAGAATAAGGACTTGTTAATTATATATATATCTTGTCATGGTCAGCCATGAGCTCCATACAGGTTCAACAAATGAAATTAAGAAACTTTATAATGGGTCTGGAAAAACTGGCAAGGGCAGAGGCAACAACGGGAAAAGGGCTTCAGCAAAACTGCAAAATTACCTTAAAACTGCTTTATTAACCTAAATTATTCGCATATATACAAGCGAGTCAGGTCTGGTCCAAAATTAATCATATTACCAAAATAAATTAATTAGCAAACGAGTCAATAACAGATGCAGCATAAATAAAGATTACTTTAATAAACATCATCAACATAATAAACAGCAAACCTCAAACTGCAGTTAACACTTGTTAAATACTTGAGCTACATCAATAACAAAACAAAAATCACGACAGCATAAACAAATGCAATAACAGCTTAAATAATATAATGGTACAACAAACTTCATACATTACACACATGGAAACACTTAAGCAGCATCAATACATACAATATGGAAATAGTTAACCCTTAAACGCCGACTGGACGTATTACGTCGAGATAAATTGTCTGTCGGGTGCCGACTGGGACGTATTTTACGTCGACATACAAAAGTTTTTTTTAAAATTCGCGGGAAAAATACTTTATAGGCCTACCAGCCTAAACTTTGAATCACGCGCCTTGGGGGATGCTGGGAGTCCACGGATCAAGGCCTTGTTTTGTTTTGAAGCGTGACCCAGGTGTGCGCATGCGCGATATCCCTTCTTCTCGCTCCAGCCAGCATCAGTAGCGCACCATCCGAGAGCGATCTTTCGTGAAAAGCGTGTTTTTCTGGACTTGTGCGAGACTTTGAGCATTTGTTATTGCTACAGGACATTCGTAGATAGTCTCAACGACGTGTGAACCGTGAAAGGCGCGTTTTACCGTCGGAAGGGATCGTGTAAGGCGAGTTTGGACATGGATGCTGGCGAGGGGCAAGCACCCAGCATGGACCCCACGCCTCAAGGGCCGTTCTGTGCGGCCACGTGTGGCGATGAAAGTGTTTCGGGAACACATCGTTTGCCTTTGGTTACCCCTAGAAAAGCATGTGGGCGTCCTTAGGGGCATTCGTAGGCATTTGGGAGGCCTCCAACCAAGGGACAATAGACGAATATCTTTCGGAGCTTGATCGGGAACATGTCGCAAGTCCTCATTTTGATGGCGGATGGTCATCGAGTGATGAGGACATCAGTCCCGATGAAAGTGAGGATGAATATTTGCCCCACCCAATGTCCGTTCGAGGCTCACATCCCGAAAGTGAGCTCGAATTCAGTGCATACGAGGGGGAATCTGAGGGGGAGGGGGGAGGGGGAGGGTGGGGATACGGGCTCAAGTTTTATCGCAGAGGACGATACAGAAAGTGAGGGCCTAAGTGAGGGTGATGGGCCAACGGGGGGGGGTAGTGTGCATCGTGCCCGCACCCGTGCGCGTGCGCGCGCACGGGCACGTAGAAGGTCGGCTCGTCGCGCCAGCCAAGGTGAAGGTCGGTCGTCGGAGAGTGACGAGGGGTGGACGGAGGACCCCACCCCTCCTAACATGCACCCCTTCACGGCAAACCCTGGGAGGGGGATGACCGTACCAGTACCCCTGACTGTTTTGGGATTCATCCAGCTTTTTCCTGACGCGGGAATTGCTGGAATACCTGGTACACGAGACGGTGGACTACGCTCGGTACTGCCGATATGAGCTGAAGACGACCTTGTTCGTATTCCTGGCGGGGTTGCAACCTCATTGAACATGGCACATTTTTTGGGGCTCCACATTTATTTTGGGTTGACCACCTGCTATCGACGTCAGGCAATAGTGGAAGAGAAGTTATTTTTTATATATGCCGAATGTGCCTGTCGTTAGTCCCGTGATAATTTCCTGGCGATGGACAGGTACTTCAACGCCTTCAACCGAAGGGCCATACCCGGAATAACAGTGATCGCCTCATTTTAGTGCGTACAGTGTTGATTAT
>NC_061091.1:26323382-26350882 GCF_015104395.2 Macrobrachium nipponense
TATATGTATACATAACGTTAAAACTCGCTGTGACTAAGAGACTTATTTTCCTTATATTCGAAAGGATAACTTTTATAGAGGTTCCATATGGGATTGCTACACAGTAAAAATTGCACGCAATCCTCGAACAATAATCCTTGATGAAGCCGTATCACTACAGACAAATACACACACACACACCACACACACTACACACATATATATATATATATATAATATATATATATATATATATATATGCAAACACACACAAACCTCAACGAGCATACAAAAGTTGATACTGAACTTTAATAATACCGAATTGCAAGAAACGGACGGGATAAAGTTAACCTATAAATATTATCTAAGAGAATTCTCATTATCACAACAAATAATGCCCTTCTTTGTGCTTGTAATTTATCACTCATAAATCACATCGTATTTAACCACCCGTATTCATGGCATTTAATTCCAAAGCTTTATTCAGAAGATATATTTTTTCGTATACCAAACTTCCCTAACACACTAAAATTTTTCCTTTGTCAGACATCGGCAACGGGTTTAAGAACACGCTGAGTTAACCTATCAATATATTTAAATACATATATATATATATATATATATATATATATATATATATATATATATATATATATATAGTACTTCAGCATTCAATTATAAAGTGTCCAGAAGGAGTCCATGATACGAGATTTAAAGGCCAAGTTTATTGCATATGATACATTTCGCACATACATCTGTGTGCATCATCAGTCTGTGAATAAAATACAAAGACATATTATAAACAATCATATAAAATTAAAAGGAATTCACGATTTTAAAAAATAAAGTCTAAAAAAGATTAAAAAGAGCAGTAAATAAAAAGAGAGACTACTAAAAACACCAACCGTCCATGATCAGAGGTGAAGATGGAATGAGTTACAGTTGGCAGAGAGAAGCGACGACAATTATGCCAGGTACAAAGGTGACGAGGACAAATTACCGTTTAATGAGGGCACCAGTCTTTTAATATATAACGACTCCAGCGTTGTTAGTTGGTCAGGATGTTTAACATAATCAATTATTGTAAAATGTTCTTTTTGAATTTCAGTCTTGCATATTATAGAGTGGTTTCTGATATTGGAAAATTCTGGTTGTTTTATCCTCTGACCTGTACGGAAGCTAAAGCCTAAATGGATACAATATCTGACCCTCAGCAACCTCCGAGTCGATCCAACGTAAGAGCCCGGACATCCAGGGCATGTGAATTTATAAATAACGTTGGATCTCATGAAGGGCTGAAGGCGATCTTCAGTATTTTCAAATGATTTGAAAATACTGTTGAAACTTAAAGAGAGAGAAGATATTGTTATATGTAAATCTGATAAAGGCAAGGGAATTGTTATTTTGAACAAAAATGATTATGTCAGGAAAATGGAAAATATCTTATCTGACGGTACGAAGTTTAAGTCTCATGGTGAACCAACATTTCTTGATATATATATAAGAGGGAAGATAAGATCAACAGATTTCTGAGAAAAATTAAAAATGACAACATTATAAATGAAACTATCTATCAACAACTGTTTGTTACTGGTTCGTCATTTAGCATACTATATGGACAACCAAAAATACATAAGCCTGACTTACCACTTAGACCAATTATGGCTGCATATAATAGCCCCTCTTTCTCTATCTCTAAATATATATATATTACACTGGAAAAGGTCCTCAGGTGACGTCAAATATACCTGTGCAGTGCTGAGCCTACTTCACACATATCAAAACCAAGATATACATGTATAAGCCTATCATATATCATCTTATCAACGTCTGCACATTATTTCTTATATATTTCTTATACTAGAGTAACACCAAGTATCAAGCAAGCTGTCTGCATTGAGTAAATGCTTAGGCCTAGTAAGACTACCATATACACCTCATAAAGAAAGATTTCATTACTGGAAATCGACCCATCTCTTGATGCAAAATTGCAAGTAGGGCACCACTGGGAGTGGTTGCTACATCCCCACGCGGTGACAAGGTTCAAGTACAAATGACAAACTGACAAACTGGCTATACAGGATCAAATTAGCTAGAACTTCTTGGTTTTATCACATCAGAAAACAGGCACAGCCTGTATCAAACAGGACAGCTCATGCCATTTGGGCCAAGCTAATCAGCCTTTCACTTGCTTAACTTATTTGTCAACTGTCAGTTTTGCACAAAAAACAAAAAAACAAAAAAATTCCCAAGTATTTCAAATTGATGGGGCTTTAAACAGAAATAAGATTGACTTACTGCCAGGGAAATAAGTACCGGATAAATAAACAATTAAAATGAAAATAATCAACCCCTAACCACCAATTGCGCCGTAAATGAACACATGCGTGCACACACACACATATATACATATATATATATATAATATATATATATATAAATATATATATATATATATATATATATATATATATAATTATAATATAAAATATAAAGAGAGAGAGAGAGAGAGAGAGAGAGCTCAAAAGGATAAGACCAAAATACGAAACTGAAAAAACTCCTCCCTCACCCGCAGCCCCCCCCCCCCCCCCCCACCCACCCATCCCCCGCAGAAAATAATTTATCCCGTCACTCCCCATTCCCAATCCCACCATTCACCCCTTTCCCAATCTATTAAATCCTCCTCTCCCCTTTACCCTTCCCCACCCGAACGCCCCCCCCCCCCCCCTCCCCCACCCCACACACCCCTTACTCTGAGCAAAAGGACTTAACCACTTATTGTTATGCAAGTCAATGTCACGCCGCGGGATTAAGGACCAAAGTTAAATTTGGAGCTTCAATTTTGGAAGGCTCCCCGGGGCCAGGGCTGATAGGAGGAGGAGGAGGATCTGTAGTCGACAACTTCTTAACAATTACACGGAAGGGCGACAGCAAAGCAAAGCAGCAGAAGGCTTTCTCCTCTTCTTCTGCTTCTTCTCCCCATCTCTTCTCTCTCCTCCTCCTCCTCTCCTCTTCAGGCATGTCCTTTCCTCCATACGTAATGTTTTAACTTTAGTTTTTCCTCCTTCCTAACCTTCTGTCAGTAAGCCTCAAAGATGGTAAGTTTAACTAAAAAAGTGCACATACATACATGTATACATACTATACATACATACAACCCAAACATACACATACAAAATACGCCCAAACAAATTATATATAGTATACATATATATTATATATATATATATATATATATATGTATATATATATATTATATACTATATATGTATATATATATATATATATATGTAATATATATATTATTAATAATATTACTATAAATGTATGTATGTATAACGTTTGTGTATACATGCTGACATCAAAACAAGTGAAGGAAAACATGGAAATGTGAACCACTTTTTAAGCCACTACTTATAAAACATATATACTAAATGACTTCATGAAAATCTCTCTCCCCCCCCCCCCCCCCCCCGGAATCTGGTGGGGGAGAATGGAAGAAAATGCAAGCCCAGGTTCGCCAACAAGTACTACATATCAGAGCCACTCTATGACTCGTGAAAAATTATATGACAACCCTGTGCGATTTAGAGGTAAGAGAGAGAAGAGAGAGAGAGAGAGAGAGAGAGAGAGAGTCAATCTTCCAAAGAAAGAAAAAAAAGTAAAAACTTTCGTCGAGAAGAAACTTCTGTCAAAAATTAAATACTGACGACAAATTACTCCTCATTTTTTCAACAAAAATCAAAGGACTGAATGGTGAGTAGGGCTCTCTCTCTCTCTCTCTCTCTCTCTCTCTCTCTCTCTCTCTCTCATTCAGAAACTTACACAACACTGTATATTAACTAACTTCTCTGCTGTTCACGGACAATTACACAATATACCCAACTTACAATCTGTCTCTCTCTTTCGGGAAAGTTATACAATGCCGTATATCCCAATAATATTCATTCTCTCTCTCTCTCTCTCTCTCTCTCTCTCTCTCTCTCTCTCTCTCTCTCTCTCTCTCCCCTTCATCCCTTTCATTTGATAATTGCCGCTTGTGATTTACCTTTCGACTGGTTGCATCACAAAACAGAATTTGCTAAAGTTCATTTCAATCTCCATCCATCAGTGGATTCGCCTCCCCTTCTATTCTAGTCAATTTCCCCCTCTATTCTGTTAATTCGCCATTTAGAAGCGGCAGCATCGTCAGCCATTCTAGTTAACGGAGAGTTGAGTTTTTATTTCTTTTTCCGAATGTCTCAGGATCTGTCTATCATTCATATATATAAATACACACATACAGATATATATATATATATTATATATATATATATATATATATATATATATATATATATATACATATATATATATACATAATATATATATATATATATATATGATATGTATATATATAAGTATATATATAACTCCTATATCTGTATCTATCTATATATATATATATATATATATATATATATATATATATATATATATATATATGATGATATAATAATTATACACATATCCCTATGGAAAATTCCTACTGGAGTAACTAGTTTTTACGACTTCGAATGGAACGATTCTTCATCTCCCATTCGCATTTGGTTAATAAAATATCAAATTCCTGTTTTAAATATCGCTATGAAAATTATATTCAACTAAAACAAAAACAAAAATCTGATATTCTGGGTCATGTTATGTCCTTCATTATCATTAAAAAGCAAATTTCTCTACTTGAAAGGAAAAACGAATATTATGGGCAATTTGAGATCGATGCTGTTTTGAAATAAATTAAGAGAAATCCTCTCTCTCTCTCTCTCTCTCTCTTGCTCTACACGTAGTTTCATTCTCTTAAATTCTTAAATAATTGGGACCCCAAAAGGGTTCCTCCTTTTTCTATCTTCCCAGCACTCAATAAACACATCGTGTTTCCATGACCCCTACTTCTATTTCTACTCCTACTTCTACTTCTTCTTCTAGGGTCCCGCTATTCCGTTATTAACCCCGGTATAGGGTATGCCGCCATGAACAATGCTGTCAGCATCCCAACACACAGTTGGCTTCCCCTCGAAATCATATAGCCCTCTTGTCTGGGATAATCCTCCTCATATTACTCTCTCACTTGGGATAGTCTTCCTAATATTGCTCTCTCGCTTGGGATAGTCCCCCTCATATTGCTCTCTTGTACGGGATATTCCTCCTCATATTACTCTCTTGCTTGGGATAATCTTCCTTATATTGCTCTCTCGCTCATCATATCGCTCTCTTGCCTGGGCTAGTCCTCCTCATATTGCTCTCTTGTCAGGTATAGTCTTACTCATATTGCTCTCTTGCCTGGGGTATTAATCCTCATATTGCTCTCTTGCTTGGGTTATTCCTCCTCATATTGCTCTCTTGCCTGGGATAGTTATACTCATATTGCTCTCTTGTGCAGGACATTCCTCCTCATATTTCCCTCTCATCTGGGATACTAGTGTTCGTTATCATACTGCTCTCTCGCCTGGGTAAATCGTCTTCATATTGCTGTCTCGCCTGGGATACTCGAATCCAGGTGAAAATGTCACAGGAAAAAGGTCAGAAAAAAAAGTCACTGAAAAAATTCACAATAGTTCATGATGGCCGGTAATACAGTCAAGAAAAAAGTAACCTGACCTAACCTAACCCAATTTAAACTAAATTAACATAACCTAATGTATAACCAAACCTTACCTAACCCAATTTATAATAACATAACCTAATGTATAACCAAACCAAACCTAACCTAACCTAACTTAACCTAACCTAACCTTATCTAACCTAACCTAACCTAATAGTTATGGCTGCAATAAATTAATGTGACTTTTATCCTAGTCAAAATTGTGACTTTTTTCTGTGACTTTATCATCAGAAGGAAATTCTCAGGCGAGAGAGCAATATGAGGAGGAATATCCCAGGCGAGAGAGTGATAAGAAGAAAGAAGATCTGGTAGAGGGCCACCGGATCTTCCTTTGTCTTATCGCTCTCTCCCCTGGGATATTCTTCCTCATATTGCTCTCTCGCCTGGGATATTCCTCCTCATATTGCTCTCTCGCCTGGAATATTCCTCCTCACTGACCCACCTCCTCCCCTCCTGCTGACCTTTCTTCGGTTTCTCCCTCGATCTACTGGCTCCATCTCCAGCTCCTAAACCCTGACCACCTTCCTATTTCTCTCTCAAGATTTCCCTCAATCTTCCCCTCCTGATCGACCTCCTCCCTTCCTCACTGGTCTACCTTCTTTCTCCTCCTCATCATTTAAACATAACTGATTTCCTTCTCACCTGACACCACTAGACATAATTATCTCTCCTTTCAAAACCTCACTCCCGCCCTCACTCTACGACCTTACCGACCCCCACTGCCCCAACTCCCTCCATCACAATCCCCTATCTTTATGCTTCTACCTCACCCTTTCTTCTCCCTCTGGCTCTCCATCACTCATGATCTACATACTCTTCTCACCGCCTTTCGCCATCTTCTCCTCAAATTCCTCAACCTCCTCCAACACTCGCTTCATCACCACCCTCCATCTTTATGCTTCCACCTCCCTCTTCTCTTTCGTCTAGATCTCCATCACTCATGATCTACGTACTTTCTTCTAATCCAATTCCTCAACCTCCTCCAACACTCTCTCCATCACCATCCTCCATATTTATGCTTCCATCTCCCTCTTTTTCCTTCCTCTATATCACCACCGATCATAATCTACGTACTTTCTCACCAGCAATCCACAGCCTTTCCTCACTTTCTCTTCTCTCCCTTCTTCCTCTAGCGTTGATCCTCCTATCTCTTCCTCTCGCTCTCCCCTTCCCAGCCTTCCCTTCCCTATATTTCATGTCCCGCTCCCAAATTCCAGCTATATTACAAACTTGTTTCCAAAAGGGTAAACTATTCTTGATTTATTCAAAAGTCGATTCGCTCATGCACGTACGGCTGCCGAGAATGTATTTCAAAGGGGCGCTGAAACTTTTTCTTTTTTCTATTCTCAACTTTTTCTCGCAGTTTTTTCTCTCCCTATCTTTTTAAGGGCTGTTTTTTCTGAAACTTGTTATACTCAAACTTTTTATCCGGGACTCCTTTTTTTATTTTTTTTTATCTAAAATTCTTCTCAAAGTTATTTCAGATAACGATATAAAAATACCGTAGTATCAGTCAACTGTGATTGATATAGTCTGTCTGTCTCTCTCTCTCTCTCTCTCTCTCTCTCTCTCTATATATATATATATATTATATATTGTATATTTATATATATATATTAATATATAATATATAGTATATAGTTATATATATTTCATATAGGGGTGTTTAATGAAAATTCCATGTCAAATTAACAGGCTGTATACTTATGGCTTTCATTCGAGATAAACTTGGAAATAAACTAGTGAGATAAAAACATCAATAAAATGAGTCTGAAATCCAGCCGTAACTGACCTTCGAGTTAATAGAAACTTTTGTAAAGCGACAAAAATAAATCGCATTCTTCAATGACGCTATAAAGGAATCCAGAGGGAGGTAAAATTGGGAAAATGAGGATAAAGATGCTAGGAAAGAAGACAGAAAACAAAATGACATGTCAGCCAATATGCTAACACCTCAACGTGGCCATTTGCCGTTCATACAAGTTTCCTAAGACGTAATTCAAAAGCAATGATTTTTGGGGAAGACGAAGTCCCTCACCCCTTCAGGTTTGCCAGTGGAGCTAGTCATTCTTTCACACTAATCTTCACCTACGTAGACACCACGAATCAGTTAAGAAAGTCAACAAACACCAAGCAAAACAAATTCAGATGTATTTCTGTTCATTCATAAATGGGACAGGACAAAGGCAATTGCCAGGAAGAATGAGGTGGCACTATAGTAGATTCACATCAACTGTGCATCTGATGTCTAGGCCAGTCCCTTACGACGCTCCTGATTGGCTGTTGATAAGCCAGTCACACGGCTGGAAACTCTCAGTCTCTCGAGAGAGTCCACATGGGTAGGATCTATGTTCCACTTCTCCTGAGGGATACGTCTTTCAAAAGTATCCCTGGGGAGAGGTGGAACATAGACCCTGCCTATGTGAACTCTCGAGAGAGACGGAGAGTTTCCAGCCCATATGAGTGGCTTATCAACAGCCAATCAGGAACGTCGTAAGGGACTGGCCTAAGCATTATATGCACGGGTGATGTGAATCTACTATAGTAAAGAAAAAAGAAGTGAGGAACGGAAAGAGAAAAGAGAAAATCAAGTATAGGAAAAGAGAATGGAGCAAGACAAGACCACCTTCTTAATGCATGTTCTTGTAAAACATTTTGATCTTAATAAAAGTTGGGTTTCCTAGAATAATAATAATAATAATAATAATAATAATAATAATAATAATAATAATAATAATAATACATGGGGAATATTAAATACACACACTTTAAACTGGTAAAGAATTGCTCTGAAAAGAATAAATGTATAAATATCTATAAACATAACACAAAGGCAAGCAAAATGTCTCTCATTCAGCGATAAAAAAAAACTCAAAACTCCCAATAACAAAAAACAAAACACAAGCCAAATACGCCCTCTAATTATTGCGACACTAACAATAGGAAAAATAAAATAAAAAAACTGATTAAAAAAAAAACACACACACACACACACATTTCAGCTTATCTCAAATCAGGGGATCCGATATCCGTTTTTAAATGTAATGTGATTCTGGCTGGGATTGACGCATCCCGTTTCAATGAGTTTTTGGGGAAATTTTAATTAATCCTCATCAGCCATAACAGATGGAATTTCATATTTCGGATTACGCTGGTCCACTGTCATTTCGGTCTACCTCGGTATGTTGACATATAAATACAAAAACAATGTGGGTGTCGGTATGTATATACATAATATGTATTTTTATATAAATATACATATGAATATACATACAAATATACATTTTATATATATGTATATATATGAATGTTTATACATACATACATAGATATAGTTATATATAATATATATATATATATATATATATACCATACATTTATAATATATATATAGATATATATTAGATATATTATATAATGTATATATATATATATATATACACACACACACAGCACGCACACACATATATATATAATATATAATATATTATATTATATACACACACACTATATATACAATGTTCTGTGCGTTTGTATGGTAAATATCTATGCAAAGGATGTCAACGGTAATTATGAAAAGCAAAAGGTACTCGCAAAATATTCTTGCATGGATATCCACATAAAGGTGTTTTTATTCTGTGTTTTTTTCTCTCTCTCTGAATGTTTCTGAACACACACACACACACATACACACACACACACACACATATACACACAAAACTGAAATCAACCTACATTCATTCGGGCTGCAATGATTTCATTTTAACAAACAATGGCTAGTTCACAATATCCTAAGAGATTTTATAATTATATAAAATTATATTTCCTTCGCGAATATTTCTCTTCAACTACTGTATCCAATATAATCAAGGAACATATTCCCATTAGAAATATGCAAATCATTGCTGGAACTGAGCTATCGGCAGTGAAATTACGAATAATAATAATAATAATAATAATAATAATAATAATAATAATAATAATAATAATAATAATAATAATGCATTCAAGTCCCATGTATTTTGTACGTTTTATATCAAGGGCAATGAATAAATAGGTTAAATATATACAGAAATAAAAGAATGAAAACATAAATTAGTATCTGCGAAGATCAAGCTACTGAAATTCTTTTCACGTACAAAAATCTTTAATGTACTCATAACAGTACTCAAGCGAAATCAATACATCAAAGATACCAAACTGGTAGTATTCATAATATCTTATATTTTTGTTTCTACCAACAAATATCATCATCATAATACAGTATTAGAATAACAGTACCAAATTTACTTCGGAAGTTAATAACAAAACATCATTAAAGCAATAAGAATCCAAAAGCGCCAAAGTGTGTATCACAGGAACGTGGAAAAACGGATCCCCAAGTAAGACCACTAACCCGAATATGACCTCGCGGGGTAAAAATGTTGGCCGAAATCTTTCGTCATGCAGAATCCAGATTGGTTTACGAGCGAACTTGGATCAGAAACGGATACAAACTTTAACGCCAATAGCTTCCGCTTTCAGTCATAAAGGGGAGGGGGAGGGGGGGGGAGATGGAGGCGAGGAGGAAGGTGGAGAATGCGGAGGGGAAGATTGAAGAGAGGAAGCCGAAGTAGGGAAGAGGGGAGGGTATGGGGCAAGAGAGGTAGGAGAAAGGGGGAATGGGAGAGTACGAAGGAGGGGGAGGGGGAAGAATGAGGGGAAGATTGATGAGAGGAAATAGAAGGGGGGAAGAGTGGAGGGTATGGGGCAAGAGAAATTGGTGATAGGGGAGTGGGGATAGTAAGGAGGGGAGGGGGAAAGAATGAGAAGGGGGAGATTAATGAGGGGAAATAGGAGGAGGGGGAGAAGGCAAGGAGCAGGAGAGGAGGGAGGAGAAGGAGGGCACGAATGATGGATGGAGGGAATGGGAGAAGGGTAGGTGACAAAGGAGGGAGGGAGTGAGAGAGGCGGCAAGAGGAGATATGGTGAAGAGGAGGAGGAGGAGGAGGAGGAGGCAATAATAGGTAGGTGGTTGAGAATGTGAAGGAAGGCAGAATGAAAAGCTGAAAAAGAGATAGAAACAAAAACTGAAAAGTTGAAAGGTTAGGATTGAGGACAATAGTGCGGAATGGAGAAAAAACAAAAACAGGTAAAGAAAGGTGATTAAGATGAGAACTAAAATGAGAGGAGGGAATAAGTGGGAGAATGACAGAAACATGGGTATATCAGCGAGAAATGGAGTACAAGCAAAGGAACAGGCGAGTGACGCAGTAAAATCAAAAGAAAGGTGAGGAGATGAGACAGGAGAAACATGCGAATGGAGGAGAAAGGGAAGAGAGACGCAAAAAGCTATGAAATACAAAATAACGAAACGAAAACCTTCAGCTGTACCGGAGAGCTCTTCAAGTCATTTAGCTTAATGGCCGTCTTAGCAATTTACTTCAATGTTAATCCTCCCTCGCAACTTAATGTAATTCTATTATCAGTTCCTCGCAGGAGGCAATAAATAGAATAATGATGGATTTTCCGTACTCGAGTTACTGCCAATTACCAATGCAATTTCGCGTCTCGAAGAAAATGGGAGATAGGGGACAGTGGATACTCTCTCTCTCTCTCTCTCTCTCTCTCTCTCTCTCTCTCTCTCTCTGTTCTTTTCGCCTTCCCTTCTCTAGAAAGCGTCTCTGCTTGGAATGCAAAAGCGAGTAAATACAGATGGACGATAATGACATTATTGCTGATCATCAAGAGATAGGAAAATGTGTTACGGTGTCCCGGACACAAACCAAATAGTTGGACAAATTATGTCCATTGACGGCCAGGCAGACTTATTTACTTACAGACAGTGAATACATCGGCACAGTTTTAAACGCACCGGTCATCTATAATGCAAGACACCCACAAACACACACGCACTGGCAAATACTAACAAAGGACGAGATCGTTAGACTTAATAAAGAAAATTTTTTTTTGTTCGTATATGAACTATTTTACAACAACAACAACAACTACAGAAAAAAAAGGGAAAATTTCGTTCGAATACGAAAGCTGTATTACAATATCCATCCTGGGTTGTCAATAACCCACAGTATAATATCAAATCATTAATACATCCATACAGTATTTTTCAAAAGTAAATGTTTTTCTTCGTCTTCCGGTTGATTGCATGGAATGTACATTTTTTTGTAAATATTCAGAAAATTTAATTGAACTCATATATATATATATATAATATATATATATATATATATTATATATATATATATATATGATGTTGCATCTGACAATTAAACTAAAGATTTAAACTTAAGCTCCCAAGCAGGATTATGCAAGACCAGGTAAGGCTTTCAACTCGCAAGACACGAATTTGGATTCTGTTTGGGAACTGAAGTTTAAATCTCTCATTTAATTGTCAGCTGAAATATTACTACATTTATATATCAACTGCTAAATCGCTGGCGAACTTACGTGCAAAGAAAAAACTTTCAGCGTGGCGAAAATATGAAGATATAATGAACTATAAACTATACTTTTTTTTTTTTTTCATCTGTCCATCCGCCTGTGGTGTTTCCGTATGGTAACACTGCGTCCCGGGCTTTATATAGTTACATTCAGCTTACATTCAACAATAATAATAATATCCTATTTCGAATATTAACGGTGTTTCGCATACAGTGAATTATTAAAATACTTTTCAGTTGCAAATGTACACCAAGATATCCTTTTATTTACCTAAAATTTACACATAGCGTAACTATTTAAAGCCCGGGACGCAGTGTTACCATACAAAAACACCACAAGCGGATGGACAAATGGAAAAAAAAAAAAAGAATAAGAATTAGCTCCGCAAATCTACTGTTTGCCAAAATACGAAATTCAAACATCGATGGTAAATCCAAAAGAGTTTTTCGAACCCCAGTAGCATTTTAATTTTCTGTAAATGAAAACTATTTCTGTCCGCCCTCAGATCTTAAAAACTACAGAAGCTAGAGGCCTGCAAATTGGTCTGTTGATCATCCACTCTCCAATCATCATGCCAAATTGCAGCCCTCTAGCCTTAGAAGTTTTTATTTTATTGAAGGTCAAGTTTAGCCATGCATCGTGCGTCTGGCAACTACCGACGCCGCGTCTTCACTTGGCCGCATCTGGGGAGCAATGTTCGGTCATGGTTGAGAGTTTCATACTGCAACACATATAGGGATCCTATAGCATTACACGCTGTACAGAAAACTCGATGGCGCCGAAGAAACTTTGGGGCAGATGTTTACTTGTTTTCTCTTGTGTTTATTTCATGTTTTAATTTACATACTAGTTATGACAAAGTGATACCTATACTATTTACACCATATATATATATCAGAGTAGCCCCTTCCATTGATATGACAGCGATGAATGCATATTTCATTCATTGAACGTGAATTTAAATACCATTTACTCACCCTCGACTCTCTTTAGTGAATGAGATTAATTTTTGAATGGGAACCGCCTGGTTATTTTATGGACTTCTGTCTTTCACTGAATGGGATACGTTTGGTGATATCTAGGGCCAATGATATGGAATAACATCGAGTACGATGGAATCTTAATTATCATAATAATACGGAAACGGATAAAATAATAATAATAATAATAATAATAATGTTACTGGGTAAAAACGTCCCCTTTACACCTGCCTATACAATACCAAACAATACATCCTTTTAAATATCCACACTGAGGAACAAGCAAACATGCCCATACAAATGAAAGACCAACTATACAGGTAAGAGATGAACTGCCAATATTTACGGGACCCCTGTGGCTTGCACCCTCAATTTTCCCCAGCAGGATGCCGCTATGGGGACAATGATTGATCCCATAGGGGGAGGGGGAGGAGAGTGGGAGGGGCGAGAGCCTGACCTGGCGATGCCAATTACTGTTAATGAGGAAAACGCCTGTTCGTATATCTCTAAGATCAATTGTCACTTCCTCAGGGAGAAATAGCGAGCGTATACAGTGCCATAATCATTCATCACAACAGTGTGAATGAAGGTTCTTTCCTCGCTTTTTTAAGCTCTCTCTCTCTCTCTCTCTCTCTCTCTCTCTCTCTCTCTCTCTGTGCCCTATGAATTATTTTTATATAATAGACATGTTTAATACAGTTAAATTTGATCACGACAGTGCAAAAAGATTTCCATATAGTATGTATACGAATATACGAATATATACATACATATATATATATACACACATATATATATTATTACGTTTATTGATCCCCTCGTCTTCCCAGCAGTCATTAAATTATTCAGTTGGTAGAAGAGCAGCCATTTTTTCTCCTATCGGCTGACCTTTGGAGGGAAAACTCAGGCCAGACAGGCATGTCCGGCGCCAGTCGGAGTACCGGGGGAGAAAATAAGCCGTTAACGATAGGCCTAGAGTGTAGAGTAATAAAGGCAGGTCGCAGGCGTTATATAGGCTTCGATGTGGGCTTTATGAATTCCTAGCCTAAGATCTCTTTTCCCACAAATCTGCTGGTTGTGTTTTTGCATCTTTCCAGACAATGCCAGGCCGTTTTGAAATGCCCTGCTCTGCTACTTGATTTGGGCAGACGTGCCCTCTCTCTGACGTGAAGTCAGCCTTTGTTCCATCAACGCTGGTTGGAGCCCTCCACAGACACCACGACACATGTTCAAGCCTCTAAGGATTAAAGGTATGTCTCGAAAGTGCAAAATCCAACCAGCCCTATTTCTCCAAGTAGAATCTTGCTATTTCCATTTCAAATCTCCCTTTTATCACTTCTCTACTGAAATCACTTTGTCCATCATCGGGGCACGTGTTGTCCCTTGTGACCTGTCCAAGATTAAGTCTTCATTGAATATTTCATTTAAACACTAGACTTCCTCCCCCAGTGTGTTAGATAAAAGTGATTAACTGTAAACTTTTGCAAGAAGTCTTTATTTTATGTTGTGGGTAATCTGGGAATTCATTTTCCAGATTCCCTGAGTCACGTGTGCTACGTCTCCTCGCAAGCGCTTCCTTACTGCAAGATACCTATTATCAATTTTGGAAACCAGCATTGAATTAGATTTGATTTTGGCCAGCTTTCCCCTTGTGAAAGATAGGAGCGGTCCAGACATTATACGGCGCTCTGACAATGTGTGGCCAAGTTGCCTTACCTTTACCTCAGGCCATTCAACGTTATCTTGTAAATAAATGTAATGTAAATTAATCAGCTGAGTATTCCTTGACCCTTCCTTTTACAACCTTTTATAGTTATCTAAAGTAAGTTAGAAGCACTCTATTTTCCATTATTCCCTCTTAAATTTCCTTCCCTTACGATTGGGACTAGAGGGCTTGCCCAATATGTAAATGTAAAATATATATATATATATATATATATATATATATATATATATATATATATATATATATACATATACATACATATACTATTAATGAAGTGACATTGCTTTTTATTTTAAATTGTTGATGCGAATGCATTCGATGACGTTCGTCATTACTATGCGTGTACTCATTGGCAGACATTGAGGTGGTGGAGTACGATCAATGCTATTTCTACGAATGGTTATGTTTATAAGCAGCTGTATATGATACACAAATTTTATATGTATATTTTTATATATATGTATATAATATATATATATATATATATAGTATATATTATATGAATAATTTTCACATCACCGTGATTCATATAAACTATTCGAGTTACAAATGTCCTTTAATATCTAATTCGCCCACCTCGGAATTAATATATTTTCATATATGTAAAACGAAGGGGAATTTTTAGTTGATAATAATTTCGTCCCCTCGTGGGAGAGCGAATTAGATATTGAAGGACATTTGTAACTCGAATAATATATATATATATATATATATATAATATATATATATATATATATATATATATATACATATATATAATATATATATATATATATATATATATATATATATAATAATTAGATATTAAAGGACATTTGTAGCTCGAATAGTTTATATGAATCACGGTGATGTGGTAATTATTCATATATATATATATATATATATATATATATATATATATATATATATATATATATATATTTGTGTCTAAAATAATAATTACCAGTATATCATACAGGTACATATAAACATAACCATTCATAGATATAGCATTGATCGTACTCCACCACCTCAAAACAATTACAGTAATTCTAATGTCTGCCAATGAGTACACGTATAGTAATAACAAACGTCATCGAATGCATTTGCATTTTCAATCAACAATTTAATATAAAAAGCAATGTCACTTCATTAATAGTAGTAATTGCGATGCTAGAACAAAAAAAATACTTATTACTGCATGAATTCTTGCCAAAAACATAGTGAATAATTGCTCTACAATACTATAATTATACAAAGGATAATTGCTAAGACGATTGTAAGGTTATCATTTAAGACGAACGAGTATACTAGATGCAGGGAATTCTGTACTGTACATTCACTATAAAATGAGTTGTTAAAATGCTATAAACAATGTAGAGTAATAAAAATAATTATGCATTAATGGATGAACCTAACACAGAAAACTTATTTCAGATCAATGTCAAGCCACGTACGGCAACGTTACGAGTGGAATGAATGTTACATAACATTGCATATGTAACACACTACGAAATAAGTTATAGAGAGAGAGAGAGAGAGAGAGAGAGGAGGAGAGAGAGACGAGAGGAGAGAGAGAGAGAGAGAGAGAGAGAGAGAGGGGGGGCGTTAGTTTTTTTTAAGAGGATGACTGCAAATGCATGCCACACTTAAATGTGGAAGAAGTGGCGAAGCTAACACCACTTTTAGGATAATCCACTTCATTATACTTTTAAAGCAACCATCCCGTACCTATCCTCTACCCCACCCCAACACTGGCAAGCACAACTCATCCTTACACTCTCTTATCTATTCAATGTAAGTTGCCAAAATAAAGGAAACCATTAAAATGAAGAAAAGGAAAGAAAAAAAATCGGAGATATGTTAACAGAAGCACTGACATTACTCACTCGCTCAGCTGTCCTTTTCTCACATAAACACCAACCCCCTCCAAGGACCCCCACCCCCTCCCCAGTCCTATTACCGCCTACTGACTATCTTCTCTTGCCCCACCCACCCCCCTCAACAATCTTCCCTCTTTCAAGACTTCCCTCTGTTATCTCTTTGGCACGCAGGAGGGCGTGTAATTGGCCGCACTTCCCCTCTGTTGGTCGCGAGAAAAAATAGCGGAGGGTGGTAATTCCATCCGACCGGGGTTGACACCGCGCAAGGTCTTACGGTCGTCCTCCAAAGCCTTGGCTCAGGGGTTGGGGGTACTTATCGGCACACGCCCCGGAGATTATACTATTGGGACTCCCGCCCCCTTCCCCCCCGCCCCACCACCCCCAACCCGTTCCAACTATCACACCTCCGTTCCCCGAATCCCACAGACATTTAAACTTTCATTTCCGATATCTTTCCTGTCTCGCCATATAAGCATTCTGAGAAGCCATTAGAGCAAGAGATATATTGTTTTCTAGGTTTTCTTTAGATTTTCCACAGCGAAATATTCGATTCCGGATGACAAAAGCGTCTTACAATAGGAACGATGAAGTGACTGTACTTTAACGTTAATATATATTATCTTAACAAAGAAGTAAACAGATAGCAGATATCTACATAATTTTTCTCTAGACTTCTTGTTATAAATGCATCAGGCTACAAATGTCCAATTCGCTCTACCTCGGAATGAATATATTTTCATATATTTAACCGACGGAGAATTTTTTTTAGGTGATAATAATTTCGTCCTCTCGTGGGTTCGAACCAGCGCCCAACGGACAGGCTCGAACACACGAGAGGACGAAATTATTATCACCCAAAAAATTCCCATTCGGTTAACATACATGAAAATAAATTAATTCCGACGTAGAGCGAATTGGATATTAAAGGACATTTGTAGCTTGATGCATGTATATGAATCCCGTGATAAAAATTTATATATATCTATATATATATATCTATATATATATATTATATATATATATATATATAATATCTATTATAATTGTATATATATATATGTATATATATATATATATATTATATATATATATTAAATTAATATAGAGAGAGAGAGAGAGAGAGAGAGAGAGAGAGAGAGATATTGGGACATAGAGACGTTAAGTTGGCACTGTAGACATTACATATTACTTACGAATCTGGTAAATGTGACTATAGCTGATTCACTTAAGGTAGATTCTTGGTTGAGCCCTATGCCTACGAGACGTTTGTTTGACGGCCTCTGATTGGCTGGTACCAGGAGGTAGGCGGTCGCTCAGTGTCATATTTTCGTCTGCAGCTTAGAAAACTGGCAATATGTTTTTATTTCATCATTTGTCTCACGTTTTGTACATGATAGGAAGGTAAGTTATATATATATATATTTTGGATTATGTATTGTAACTATTTCAGCGCTTGCGCTCTTTCAGAGTTTAGCACCGCAAAAATGAAAGAGACCTACAGTGAAAATACCAACTAGCGTGTGGTTTAATAACTCTACAATCACTAGCCATGCTTAATTGATTGTTTTTCCCATATACAGAAATTTTATGTCAAATTTAGCCATAGTTGAAAAATAATCGTAATTTCTTAATATTTTTCTCAAGAAGTTTTAATTGTCTATTTAATTTTGATAATGGAACAAAAATCGTTCGACACATGAGAATGAAAAAGCGAGAGAGAGAGAGAGAGAGAGAGAGAGAGAGAGAGAGAGAGAGAGAGAGAGAGAGAGAGAGCGTGGTAAGTGACAAAAGCAAAAGCTTCATCAGATCTGAATCCCAGGTCGTGTCCCCTGTGCCAGGTAAGCGAGGGTAAGCAGATGTACTAAAACTCTTCTCAGAAGCCGGATGATCCGCAACATAATAAAACATATTTTTATTTTCTCTTCTCATATCACGCACATATAAAATCTGAAAGCACCAGCAATATTCAGGGTGAATTTATCTTATGAAAACACAAGTTTTATATCATCTTTATCACATGAATGATGCAAAACCCGATAAGTAAAAAAAAAGTATAAAAAATTGAATGCTCCTCTCTTCACTTTTGCTCGTAATTCCTTTGATTATCTTACTGATTTCAGGTGATCATGGTTAACTAGTTGTACAGTTAATACCGAATCGTTTGGCATGACCGAAACTTTCCTATCGTGTGCAAAACGTGAGACAAACGAAGAAATGAAAACATTGTTAGTTTTCTAAGCTGCAGACGAAACAATGAGACACTGAGCAAGTCGCCTACCTCCCAGTACCAGCCAATCAGAGGCCGCCAAACAAACGTCTCGAAAGAATAGGGCTCTACCCTAAATGAATCAGCTAGAGTGGAATATTTAGTTGCCATAATCAACATGTATTTATCTGCATGATCAGCTGACCATAATTGTCTTCGTATATTATGTGTGTTTAAAAATATAACTGTTTCAGATGTCACTCATTACACGCGAATGAAGCCAATATGTATGATCGATTCAAAACTGGCATTTCGTGATTCACCCGGTTATGTGTTGAACTCTCATTACTGTCGATTTTCAAGAGTAATGATAATTGCAACCTTTTAGTTACAATAACAGTGCTTTTTCAATTGCGAGAATATTCTGTTGATATATTTCTATTAATTTTCTTTAGAAAGAAATGGTAGTTTATTCTTACGACATTGCGATTTATTTTTCCAAAATGGAAAAACAATTTTTTTTTATCGTCGCTTATGTCATAGCATATTCATTATTTTATAATTTGCTTTTAATGAGATTTGCTTTTGACTCCTCTTATTATTACCACCATTAAGAGTTTGTCAACTGTACGGCTCCACTTCTTCATCACTATTGCACCCGTCAAGTTTCACCATCCCACATATACTGTGTAGGAGTCATAAACATTTTGAGTTAACCAGTTTGCTTAGGCTTGAATATCACTACTTTCCAGAATATTGAATTCTCTGCCTTCTGCAGTTGTTTCTAAATAATAATAATAATAATAATAATAATAATAATAATAATAATAATAATAATAATATAATATATTATTATTATTATTATATTATATTATTATTATTATTATTATTATTATTATTATTTATTATTATTATTATTTTGCTATAATCTCCTGCCACGCCCAAGAAGGAGCCATTTACAATCACGCCAGGACTGCCCATAACACAAGAATAAAAAAATGCAATATTAGGCCTTATAAACCTTACTTGAATATTACTCAAGATCAGCAGCGAACGAACCCCCCCCCCCCCCCCCCCCCACGACAATGCCAGATATTCAGGAGCACCAGCAGGATTTATGATAGGACTCCTGCTGCAGGCTGAATCCCTGCGACCATCAACGCGCCTACGGGCTGCTCTATGAGCAAGAGCCCGTGCTGGCATAAGGCCAGCTTAATCCAAACCAATCAACCAAAGATAAACGCAAGATTCCCGACTTCGCCCTAGACCGGCGCGACCAATCAGAAATCAGCTCTAGGATTCGAGCTGCTATAAATACCGGCATGCAGACACCATCTCTTCTACGGGCTGCTCTAGGAGCAAGAGCCCGTGCTGGCATAAGGCCAGCTTCATCTTCTACAACAACAACAACACCATCTCTTCACTTTTACTGCTGACCAGCCAAGAAGATGACCTACGAGAGGGCCGAAACGTCACGGTAAGCCAGCTACACCAGCAATAATACCAGCTGAACACCAGTGACGGCCCGGCCTGACAGTGACCTCGCTTTTGAAATAATTTCAACACCGACTACAACCCCTTCTTGACCTGCACCTGATATCCACTATTATTATTATTATTATTATTATTATTAGTTATTATTATTATTATTATTTGAAGGTAGGAGACCCTCTCTCAAACATGTTTTGTTAAAGATGATGGCAGCATCAGTGGAATTGATTTTATATATGGTCTTTTCAATTCTTCTTATTATTCTCTTCTCATCAGGGCTGATATTTGCTAATAGCTGGCCAATGTTCATATCTCGGTGAAAGAAATGTTTTCTAAAAATAATAATTTATTGATATGATAACAAAAGTGGTTAACAAATCTTAGTTCCGTTACACCCTTAGACTAAGATTTGTTAACCACTTTTGTTATCATATCAATAAATTATTATTTTTAGAAAACATTTCTTTCACCGAGATATGAACATCGGCCAGCTATTAGCAAATATCAGCCCTGATGAGAAGAGAATAATAAGAAGAATTGAAAAAGACCATATATAAATCAATTCCACTGATGCTGCCATCATCTTTAACAAAACATATTATTTTATTATTATTATTATTATTATTATTATTATTATCATCAACATATAACCTATCGCTTTTTTTTCAGACTTACCTGCTATTGTTGGAAGGTTAGTCCAGAAATACCGACTTTCCGTTTTAGAACTGGCTTCTTATGCGTATATATATATATATATATATATATATATATATATATATATATATATATATATATATGTATGTAGTATATATATATACACATACAAAAGGAGCATACGCACATACATGTTGACGCGCACATCCAAAATCAGCCGACATGAATAAAACGGCCATAAAACAACTCCACCTCCTTAGTGTGGAAAGACGAATGCCCAAGATGCATTCCACCTCGTATCGCCATATATCACCGACCCAATATAAATCTCCGAGTGAAATCGTAAATAAAAATAATGGGAAACAAGAAGGATGGAAAGGAGAACCGCAGAAATTATTCCGAAAAAAAAAAAAAATGGAACAATTGGGATATTTCTTGCGTTACTCTCAGGGAGATGGGCTCAGTTCGGTTACATTCAGAATTTTTGGAGTGATAAGGCACTAGGTTAAATATAAATAAAAAATAATTTAATGAAGTCAATATAATTCTTGAAATTGAAACTTGCATTTGAAAACGATCTGAGAAATTTTGGGAACTAAAAAAAATTTAATATATTAAAAATTTAAATTTGTATCGTATATGGTTGCTAAACTTTAACAGTAAGAAGAAATACTCTCTTTGTAAATAATTCAACGGGTTAGTAAATTAATTTGTGAAAAAAAATAAAGCAGACAAAATTTGGCTGCGAATAATTACACAACAATGACAAAATAAAGAAAAACACCCACAAGAAAAATAAATACGTAAAAAGAACATTCTTTGTAAGAAGAGTGAATTTACATAAGAAAATAGTAATTGAAAATTGTACAAATATTTACAACATCAAACTGAAATATTTATACCATTTTTAAAATTTACAAATGGCTTGTTGCAAGGTAAGGATCCCTCTCTGTTCCTTAAAAATCTAACGAGAGAGAGAGAGAGAGAGAGCTAATTTGACAAAAGACGAAGGCCCACAATTTGAAAAGAAGATAAACTTATGTCTCTAGTTACTGACAGTAGAAGGAACCAAACATCCCCAGTAATTTTAGAACTGTGGTTTACAGTTCTTGAGTACACGTACTTGCTAAGTCCTTTCTTCATTTTCTTTGTGCTATATTGTGCTGTAAACGATAAAACCAATAACAACACCAACATTAACAACCACTAATAACAACAACATACTTGTAAAAACTTTAACAATGACATTTTAAACCCAAATCTTAAACGGAATAAAAGTGAGCGAGACTAAATATAGCACATGGCCTATAATGAGAAGCACATGTTATCCAGGATCTTAGAATCAAAGACGGATGCGTGAAAATAACAGCAAAGCGAGAGAGAGAGAGAGAGAGAGAGAGAGAGAGACCTTCTTGTGCCTTGAGGGACAATAAAGCACGTTACTCGTTATCAACAACGGATTTTCAAAGCTTCGAAGTACTCACGTTTGAAGTCCGTTACTTTCCAGTTACTACAAAAAACCGAACGTACCTGCAATATAGAAAAAATAAGTCAGCATTAAAACCAGTGGAAAAAGTCAAGCAAAATCCATGAATAAATATTACTTATCCCTTCATTATATCACAGAAAATTATATTATATGTATGAATATATCAACATTTAAATATATGTATGTAAACATATATATTTACACATACACATATACATATATATATATTATATATATATATATATATATATATATATATATATATATCATCTATATAAATATAGATATATATATATATATATATAATAGATAATATATATATATATATATAGATATATATATATATATATATATAATATATATATATGTGTGTGTGTGTGTGTGTGTATGTGTATGTTCATGATGCCGTATTCGCATATAAATACAAAAACAATATTAATAATATAGAATAATGGCTCATGAAAGAAAAAAAACTAGTTATTATACTGGGTTGCCAAAATAAAACCATAAATAAAACCATAGACTGAAATAAAACTCACAAGATTTCGGTAGGACGAGACAATAAAAAATCACCTGGACGAGAGAGAGAGAGCGAGAAGAGAGAGAGAGAGAGAGAGAGAGAGAGAGAGAGAGAGAGAGAGGCCACACATCCCAGTGAGATCCCAGTCCAGACAGGGCAGAGTGGTTATTCTTTTTGAGTTTATGAAAGCACGAGAGAACCCTCTCCCCATCCCCTTCCCCCCTTCCCCCGCCCCGTCTCCCTCGCACAACATTAAAATTCATCTGCGATGCTACATTTTCTCTCTGGAATTTTAAAGGGAAAAACACTGCGTTTTATCAAAAAGAAAATGGAAAACGGGAGCAAAAGCTGCTTCCCGGAGGGGCCCAAGGTGTGGAGTTTCAATGTTTGCTCAAAATTCAATTTTCTTTTCCAGGTTCTTTTATCTGCACGCAATGCACATGCACATGCACACACCCCACACACACAAATATATATATATATATAGTATATATATATACAATATATATATATATATTCATCTCAGGGTTATTAGTAGAGATCAAAAAAGTAGAAACAATACAGTGCACGAAATTAAGGCACAAAGGATAAGCAGTTACAATTCTAATGGCTGTAGCCATACAATATGCCATTAATTACCGTTAGAGACGGCAATATACATACATACATAATTACACACACACACACTTATATATATATATATATATATACTATATATATATATATATATATATATATATATATATGTATGTATAGTATATAGACACATATACATTTTAGAAAGATGTACTAAGTGGGGAGGGTGGGAGTTAGTTCAGGAGGAGAAGCGAACGTAGTCGGGTCATGTATCATAAATTACGGCGGACCCAAATATGATAAGCCTATAGGGCTGCACTATGATTCATCTGGGCGCGTTCTGTGCGGGTCTTTTCCCCAAATGGAGCTTTCCCTTATTTCGGGAGGTCAGCCCGTCGCTTTGTTGCGTAGTTGTTTGTATGTTTGTTCGTTTGTATCTGTATATTTACCTACAATGGAGTTCGTGACTGTACATACGAATGAGTAAAGTCACACAGATACGTACATATGAATATGTATACAGGAATATACTCACGCGTAAGTGTACTTACGAAATCCCTAGACAATAATATATGAAATAACCAATTCGCTTTGGAACATTCGATCCCGATGGCTAGTACTACACACGGTGAAACAGAGATTCATCTACAATGTTTCGCCGTATTTATTACTAGCCCGTGGGGGATCAAATGTCACTAAGGGCAGTTGATCCCTCAGGGACTAGAGTAGATTCACATCAACCGTGCATTTGATGTCTAGGTCAGTCCCTCACGACGCTCCTGATTGGCTGTTGATAAGCCAATCACAGGGCTGGAAATTCTGTTTCTCTCGAGAGCTCACATAGGCAGGATGTATGTCCCAACTCTCCTGAGGGAATACGTCTTTCAAAAGTATCCCTCAGGAGAGGTGGAACATAAATCCTGCCTATGTGAACTCTCTCGAGAGACTGAGATTTTCCAGCCCGTGATTGGCTTATCAATAGCCAATCAGGAGCGTCATAGGAGACTGTCTACTCTGTTTTTTCCATCTATCCATCCGCCTGTGGCGGTCGCGCATGGTAACACTGCGTCCCGGGCTTTAAATAGTTACGCTATGTGTAAGTTTTAGGTAAAAAATAGTTACGCTATGTGTAAGTTTTAGGTTAAAAAAGGATATCTTGGTGTACATTTGCACCTGAAAAGTGTTTTAATAATTTACTGTATGCGAATTACACCGTTAATATTCGAAATTGTATATGATTTAAAGCCCGGAACGCAGTGTTACCATGCGCAAACACCACATGCGGATGGACAGATGGAAAAAAACAGTATAGTACCAAACACGGCGAAACAATGTAGATGAATCACTTTTCCACAGTACTAGTCCTCTGGGATCTAATGTTCCTATTGTTATGTCATATATGCCCTAGTGAAATCCCTGGATTTCATTTGAATTAGAATTACCCATAAATCCAAGTAAAGAAACAGATGAGTCACCCAGGAAAAAAAAAAAACCTTGCGAAATAAAACGCCAGACAAGAAAGATTATTATTCCCATTAATATTAATACTTTTCCCCCGGTTAGAGAGGACACTCATTGCAAAGTAAAACATGACGTCTATCCCATCCCAACGAAATTCCAATTCACGTTTTTCGCGTAAACGGAATTCTCACCTGTTTTCATTCTTCCTTTTTACCTGTTTATTTCCCTTTTTGCAAAACAAAAAATGAGGGTAGAAGAAAGTGCATTAAAATGAAAACGGGAAGGAAACGTGAAACGAAACACATTTTCCGTGTAATTCTGCAATAAAATATAATTCATCCCTGAGTGTGTGCCGGGTAGGAACGAAATGGTGGAGGGAGAGTGGTTGAGAGGAGAGAAGAGGAGAGACTGGTTGAAATGCAGTAAGAGATTGGTTGAACGAGGAAAGAGATATTGGTTGAAGGAGGGTGGAGAGCGCGTTTGGAATAGGCGACGAGAGATTGGTTGAAAAAGGTACTCCAGACTGAGTGAAAGAGGTGAGGAGAGATTGGTAAAAAGAGGGAGGAGAGATTGGTTGAACGAGGGAAGAGATATTGGTTGAAGAGACTAGAGGGGGGGGAGAGCGTTTGGAAGGGCTGAGGAGAGATTGGTTGAAAGAGGAAGGAGAGAATGCTTTAACGAGCGAAGAGATATTGGTTGAAGAAGGGAAGAGAAAACGTTTGGAAGGAGTGAGGAGAAATTGGTTGAAAGAGGGAGGAGAGATTGAGTGAAAGGGGTGAGGAGAAATTGGTTGAAAGGCTGGAGAGATTGGTTGAAAAAGGGAGGAAAAATTGGTTGAAATTAAGGAGACAAAAAATCGAAAAGGAAGGCGAAATCAAGAGGAGAGGTGGGAACGTTGACATTAAGACAATAGTAAACAAGTAAAAAAATATGCCGAAGAAGCGCAATCGAGTATTCTGTACAGCGTATAATCAAGGACATCGAAAATAGATCTATCTTCCGGTGGTCTCTGTATAATGCTCATGAGTCCCGGCCCATGAAACTCATATCCGGACGTGATGGCCTGTTGTTGCGTTGCCAGAAGCACAATCATAGCTAACTTTAACCTTACGTAAAATAAAAACTACTGAGGCTAGAGGGCTGCAATTTGGTATGTTTGATGATTCGAGGGTGGCCGATCAACATACCAATTTGCAACCCTCTAGCATCTGTAGTTTTTAAGATCTGCGGACGGACAGAAAAAGCCGTCTCAATAGTTTTCTTTTACAGAAAACTAAAAAGGGAGAGTGCGAGGGAGAACGTTTAAGAAGAGAGGAAGAACTTCCAAGGAGGAATAAGACAACGCTCGAATGGGAAGCTGAGATAAAGAAGGGAGAAAGTATTAACAGTAAGGAATACACAGAGAAGATTGTTTTAAAGGGAAGCAGAGAAGTAAAAAGGAAAAGGTTTAAAGAATGAGGAGTAAATTAAATGTAAGAGACGTAAACCTTTAAAAGGGGAAGCAGATAAGAAATGGTGGGAAGAATGATTAAAAACAAAGAAATATTTATAAAGGAAGATGGAGGCTTTAAACAGAAAATTGAAGGGGGGAGGGGATGTTGAGATGAAGGGGGAACGAGAGAGGAGAATACAATCATAGGAGGAGGGGAGAAGGGAAATATGAAAAACAGGATAATTTGGGGATGGGGGAGGGCTTAAGAGATAACATATAAAAGAAGAGGGGAAGGGGGAACATTTAAAAGTAGGGGAGGGGAGAAATTTTAAAGAAGGGAGGGACGAGTAATGTTGAACGAGGGGGAAATTTAAAGGAAGGGGAAAATATAACCCAACTGAAGGGAGGGGGAGAACTTTAAAACTGATGAGGGAACAGCAGTGTTAAGGGGAATAGGGAAGGGGGTGAAATTTAAATTTAAGAGAAAATATAATCTAAACTAGGAAGGGGAGAACTTTCAAAGAGGGGAGGGAAGACTAACGTTAAAAGGATGGGGGTGGGGGTGTGGGAAATAGGGGGGGGTGGGAAATAGGGTGGGAGAAAACGTTGAACAAACGCATAAAACATTCCCTAATGAGTTCTTTTGAACGAGGCTCAGTCAACCAGGGACCCTCTCTCTCTCTCTCACTCGCTTTGGCTCCGCACCTCCAGCCAGTCAATTAGTGACGTATTAGAGGCATTGCAAACCAAAAAATATATAAAGCAGCTTTTATTTGCGTTTAACCAACGATGGAAAAGCATTACTTAGCCAAATTGGTGGCGTAACGTGCAGAAATTTGAATGAGAATTACACATGCATCCGACAGCTCGCTGCCCGACAAATAGGGGCGGAAAAACCTGAGCGTTACGGACACACAAACACATACATACATACATATATATATATATATATATATATATATATATATATATCTACTATAGCTATATATATATATATAAAACTTAGCAGTTTAAAGGATAAACTAGGAAGTGTCTCTCGTAT
>NC_061091.1:26355882-26365882 GCF_015104395.2 Macrobrachium nipponense
TTTCTGTTAATCTTTTAATACAATTAACCTAACACCTGGCAAGGATAGATAAGTTCCAGGATGTACCTTAATTCAGGTGAGAATTGGCATAACTTAAAAGATAATTCATCTTAGCTTGTATGATTCTAAGGAGAAAAACCCATGATATTTAACATAAAACTAATCGATATAGCAGGGCTGAATAAATACTGTACTTCTATACGATTATCTACTTCCTTCCGATTTTTTATAAATTTCTTTATAGTTCCTTTCTAACTTTTTATTAATTTTCCGAACTGGACTGCTGTTCTTGCTTGTAAGTTCAAGCGAAGATGCAGTGCATTACTACCATAAAATAAGTCATCTCGTATTTTCATTCATTAATTGACTAATGTATCTTTTATTCTGTTCTAATGACTGATCTCTTCTTTTTGTAACTTCTTTCAACTGAACATCATCTTCTTTGGAAGCTCGAATTTCAAGTCAATGGCCCCCTGTATGTAGGCTGTTTCATATGAACAGGGGTTTATCTTCTTAATAATAATATAATAATAATAAAAACAATACCCTCATTCTTTCGTTTTCCTTTTCCATCTGCCCTAAATTAACTGATTAGCCGTCTTGATTTTCCTTACAGGCTGTCTCTTATCTCTTAAGAGTAAAATACCCATTTTGAAATCTCATCCCATTCTACAACCAAATGTGAAAAAACAATATATATACTATATATATATATATAATATATATATAACATATCATATATATATTATATTATATATATATATATATTAATATATATATAAAGAAAATCTTAAAAAAGAATAAATAAAGTATAATTACCTTCAAATGAAAAATAAGAATAATGTTACAAAGTCGTTCATAAAAACATCAGAACAATTACAACACAGAACAAATACAATACACGCCATGTCAGAGTAAATATTATTACAGTACTTGCATGACAACAACGAATAAGAATAAAGAGGGATGTGAATAAATTAGAGTGACATGCTTTTATATTTTCTCATTTTCATTTAGGGCACTATTCTGTTGAAACGTGTGTCGTAAGTTAATATCCGGCGTAGTCTGAATAATAGAAATAATGTTGAAACAAATCCAGTTACGTAAATGTACATAAATTTAAAACTTTAAGGATAGCTTTTGGGAATCTGTTCGGTTCCCGAAGGCTATCCTTGCAGTTTTAAATTTAAATATATGTACACTTACATAACTGTGGATTTATTTCTCTATTTGAGGACTCGTGTTACTATGAGGATTTTTTTAAATAGTAACAATAATAACAATTTCTAAGTATCACGACCTCAAAATAGAAATAAGAAGGATATGGAATGTGCCAGTGGAAATTGTAACCATAATCATAGGGACACTAGGCACGTTCCCAAGATCCCTAAAAAGGAACTTAGAAAAATTAGATACTGAAGTAGTTCCAGGACTCAAGCAGAAGAGTGTGCTCCTGGAAACAGCGCACAAAGTAAAAAAAGTGCTGGATTTCTAAGGAGCCATGATGCGACCCGGAACTCCACACTGTAAATACCACCCAGTCGAATAGGATGACCGTGATAGAGCGAAAGAGAGAGACAAAAATAATAATAATAACAGTTATTATTATTATTGTTTTTTTTTTTTTTTGCTCTATCACAGTCCTCCAATTCGACTGGGTGGTATTTATAGTGTGGGGTTCCGGGTTGCTCCTGCCTCCTTAGGAAGTCCATCACTTTTCTTACTATGTGCGCCGTTTTAGGATCACACTCTTTTGCATGAGTCCTGGAGCTACTTCAGCCTCTACTTTTTCTAGATTCCTTTTCAGGGATCTTGGGATCGTACCTAGTGCTCCTATGATTATGGGTACGATTTCCACTGGCATATCCCATATCCTTCTTATTTCTATTTTCAGATCTTGATACTTATCCATTTTTTCCCTTTCTTTCTCTTCAACTCTGGTGTCCCATGGTATTGCGACATCAATGAATGATACTTTCTTCTTGACTTTATCAATCAACGTTACGCCTGGTCTATTTGCACGTATCACCCTATCTGTTCTGATACCATAGTCCCAGAGGATCTTTGCCTGATCGTTTTCTATCACTCCCTCAGGTTGGTACCACTTATTACTGCAAGGTAGCTGATGTTTCTTGCACAGGTTCCAGTGGAGGGCTTTTGCCACTGAATCATGCCTCTTTTTGTACTGGTTCTGTGCAAGTGCCGGGCATTCGCTTGCTATGTGGTTTATGGTTTCATTTTTCGTATTGCACTTCCTACATATGGGAGAGATGTTATTTCCGTCTATCGTTCTTTGAACATATCTGGTTCTTAGGGCCTGATCTTGTGCCGCTGTTATCATTCCTTCAGTTTCCTTCTTTAGCTCTCCCCTCTGTAGCCATTGCCACGTGTCATCGCTGGCTAGTTCTTTAGTTTGTCTCATGTATTGTCCGTGCATTGGTTTGTTGCGCCAGTCCTCTGTTCTGTTTGTCATTGTCCTGTCTCTGTATATTTCTGGGTCTTCGTCTACTTTTATTAGTCCTTCTTCCCATGCACTCTTTAGCCATTCGTCTTCACTGGTTTTCAGATATTGCCCCAGTGCTCTGTTCTCGATGTTGACGCAGTCCAATATACTTAGTAGTCCTCTCCCTCCTTCCTTTCGTGTTATGTATAGTCTGTCCGTATTTGCTCTTGGGTGTAGTGCTTTGTGTATTGTCATGTGTTTCCTGGTTTTCTGATCTATGGTGCGGAGTTCTGCCTTCGTCCATTCCACTATTCCTGCGCTGTATCTGATTACTGGCACTGCCCATGTGTTTATGTCTTTTATCATATTTCCGCCATTGAGTTTTGACTTGAGTATCGCCTTGAGTCTCTGCATATATTCTTTCCTGATCGTGTCCTTCATCTCTTGGTGTTTTATATCCCCTCCTTCCATTATTCCCATTATTATTATTATTATATTATTATAATATTATTAATTATTTGAAAGAAGTAACGGAGGGTAATAAGAAAAACAAAGGCAAGAGATCCGTTAATAGTAAAAAAAAAACATTAATAGATAATGAGTATAAATGTAAGTAAATTATTAGTACAACTGAATTGGTTATATGTATATTAGATTCGTCTAATCAGATACGTGAAATACCTTTAAAATATAAAATAATAAAGATAAAAAAATTAAGTAAATTATTTGCACAACTGAATCGATTATATTATTATACATGTGCAATTTAATCGTCGCATCAGATATAAGAAATACCTCTTTAAAATTTATTTTGAGTAAGGCTTAATATTCCATTAAGGTAAGAACAGTTGAAAATTATTTATTAAAAATAAATCAGATCCTATTTCAACCAATGCAGTTCAATTCAGTCGAGAGAGAGAGAGAGAGAGAGCTTTCGATACCAAATAATCAATCTACAAAATTGTTAAGGAAGAATGACCATCTCCCTCATTGGAATTTCTTCTTTCCGCGTTACGAATGATTATTAGTCTCTCTCTGTCTCTCTGTCTCTGTCAGTGTTTCTGTCTCTCTCTCCTCTTGTTCCCTTTGTTCCCCCCTCCCATTCCTCCTCTTTTTCTGCTGTGTATTTTCCCTAATTCTCTTTCTCGCCTCCCTAGTTTTCCTTCTCTCTCTCTCTCTCTCTCTCTCTCTCTCTCTCTCTCTCTCTCTCTCTCTCTCCTCGCAAATATATTGTGTAATCCCACGTATGTACCAGTTATCTGTATTTATTTACTGGCCCTCTATTTCTCGGCTCTTACTCTTCCTCCCTTATTTACGACTGACTCTCTCTCTCTCTCTCTCTCTCTCTCTCTCTCTGCGAGAATTTCCCCCAGCCATATTAGCGTCCGATCCCTTTTATCAGCATTTCGTCTTACTTGTTCAGTTTATTATCAATTACTGGATCCCCTTTATAACTTCAAATTGTATTTTCCTCAATTACCTGCCGCGTGCGTCAGTCAGAAGCGCTTTCAGGACATCAAGAAATGGAGAAGTAGCATCAGGTAAAGTAATTACCTGCTCGCGCCAGTACACAATTATCATCACTCACTGAAAGTATCCAGAAATGAATTTAGCTCTGCTGCAACGTCTCTGAACACTGTTGGGTGTGTGTGTGTGTTTTTGGGAAGTATTATCGAGGTCTTCAGTGCACTGTTAGTTTTACTCTTACTATTCTCGCTGTCTACTATTGTTATGAAGAGGGGGTCGGGCGCTGCTGTCTCCCCTACCCTCCCAGTCCCTTACCTATACTCCCACCACCCGAGGCGGACAAACAGGTCTGTAGGAGGAGGGTGGATGTGTCATGTCTCCCCTAACCTCCCGTTCCCCTACTTACCCAGCCCCATCCGGGCCGGACAAACAGTTTGCATGAGGAAGATAGGTCCAACACAAGGGCCGGAGAAAAAGGTTTGCAGGAGGAGGGTGAATGTCTTCCCTACCCTCTTGTTCACCTATCTACCCCAACCCACCCAAGGCGGACAAACTGGTTTGCAGGGGGTAGGTGGCTTTGGCATGTCTCCTCTACTTTCACCCAAGGGAGACCAAACAAGATCCACTCGGATTTTATTATTATAGATTAATACTGACGGATTATTATTACTATTATCATTATTATATTATTATTGATCCTATTTTATTTCTTTTTAGAACCAAATTTTTACCATAAATGAATTACACGACTTCAGAGCGCATCTTAGTTTGTTTGTTTGTTTGTATGGTGTTTTTACGTTGCATGGAACCAGTGGTTATTCAGCAACGGGACCAACGGCTTTACGTGACTTCCGAACCACGTCGAGAGTGAACTTCTATCACCAGAAATACACATCTCTAACCCCTCAGTGGAATGAGAGCGTCTTAGTTGAAAATATAAGAAGGGAGCGAAAGTTAAAAAAAACTCCACCCATGCCACCGGAAAGCCAAAAAACAAAACAAAGGTTTAATATTCATCGGTACAGCAAAGTGTACTGAAGAAGCTGAATTATATTAAGTCAATATACTCGCGGTAGAGCTGGTATACACCTCAATCAGCAGATTTCTATCTTGCCCAGTAGCCTCACATTATTATTATTACCAGTAGCCTTATAAAATTCATTATTGATTATTTAAGAATTCATCGTGAAGAACAATCTGTTTTGAAAAATACTTTAATATATAATTGTGGATTTTTTTTATAACAGATCATTATTATTGTTACCATTATTATTATTTTCTAGCTTTTTTTTTTTTTTTTTTTTTTTTTTTTTTTTTTTTGCTACGGGTATAGGCATCCTTAAACTGCTACTACGACTCCTTCAGGAGATTTTATATTCTACGTTTCGACCATCTCCGTGGTCATCATCAGAACGTTGGAGAAGATGAACTGGAGGAGTAGTACTGGGTTTAGATCGGCTTATCATTATGATGTAAATATTAAAAGTCAGATATTTCTGACAAATAATGGGTCCACTGATCTTGAGTTAGTCCGAGTGATACTATTAATAAAATGAAGGAGCTGTTAGTATTGCTTCGTCAACTGTAAAGTGTTAACTACTATTACTACTGCTACTGATATTACTACTTCATCTTATTCTTCTTAATACACATACGTGGAATCAAATCAGGTAAATATCACCAGATTCCGCCGCTTTAGCGATGATAGCCTTGACTTCTCAGGAAGAACGATATATATACAATACAAATATTGAAAGGTTTATAATAATAATAATAATAATAATAATAATAATAATAATAATAATAATAATAATAATAATAATAATCCGTTACTAAGAGGCTCCCTTCGAATTTACTATTTCAATATATAACCGTCCTTCAACAAAGCCTATCACTAAATCTCTCTCTCTCTCTCTCTCTTATTTTTTATTCTGAATTTTATTCTTAATCCCGCGATTCGCCTAAAGTCTTAATCGAGTATTTCCTCATCCATTACTATTAAGCCGTATTCGAGTCTTCCCTTCCACTGCTGAGTCGATACAGATATTGGAGTCTTTACAAATAGCCGTCTCCCTGACTCTAAACCCATCTCTATTCCTTCTGATATACCAATCAATGCCTTTAAGATTTTAGTTTTAAGAATGACTTATGTTTGGTTATTAACTAGAGTACACACACACACACACACACACACACACACACACACACACACACACACACACACATATATATATATATATATATATGTGTGTGTGTGTGTGTATACACATGCTAAGTCTATCCGTCCCAATTTATCCAGAGCCATGACCTTCACAAACAGGAAAAACAGAAAGAGGGAGACCGAGGGAAAATAGGTTAGAGGTTCCCCTAAACCATAAAGGGCTTGCAATAATGGCAGAGACCGTGATTTGGGTTTAAATAGGAAAATCCTCGTTTGTCATTCGGGGGAGATGCTGGAATTCTAGAGGTACAAGAAATTGAAGAAATGGATTCTACAGCCTTATATGGGAAGAAGCAGTGAGATAATTTATTGGAAGTAATAATAATAATAATAATAATAATAATAATAATAATGTCAATATATGTATGTATTTATTTATATAATAATAATATTAATAATAATAATAATAATAATAGTAATAATAATAATGCCAATATATGTATGTATTTATATATATACATACATACATACACACACACACCACACACCACATAGTTATATTATAAAAGTATATAGTAATATTTATATATTATAATATATATATACTATATATATATATATATATATGTTATGTATGTATGTATGTTATATATAGATATATATCTATACTGTATATATATATTTAATTATATTGAATATACATTTTATATAAAAGCTGACGGTCAGACATGTATGTACATCGGCATATGTGTATGTTCGCCATAGACGGGGAAACTACAGAAGCGAATTAAACCAAAGTCGGCCCACGTATGTGAATTTTATAGGGGATTGTGTTAGCCGGCCATGCAAACTTCTTTATTATTATTCGTAGAGAAAAAAGAAAGCATCATTCTGATGATATTAGGGGATGGATTTAACCGGGCTCCGTTTTGATCCGAATATCCGGCCAAATTAATTTCCTAAATGTTAGTTGTAGAGAAAAATGAAAAAAAATTTCCGATGGAAACTTTTACGAGGATTCCAATTGTGCTCTTAATTTCCTTCCACGATGAAAAATAACCATGATATTACGGTTCAAACAATGTCGGTGTATATATATATATATATATATATATATATATATATATATTATAATATATATATATAATAAATAATAACTAATAATATAATAAATATATATAATAATATAATAATAATAATATAATAATAATAATAATAAATAATAATAATAATAACTACAGTCATGTGTCAAAACCTTTCGGAAACAGAAATGATAATATTACTATTACTACTACTACTAATACTACTACTACAATTAAAAATAATAATACAGATCTTATGCAACAGTGAAGTCGACAAAATGTAATAGTCGAAAAAGATAACATTATCATTAATGATTATGGTCATGACAATGATAAACTTAAACATCGCATAATACAGATCATATATCATTCAAAAGTCATGACAAACTTTACGAATAGGCGAAAGGAAAATGGGACTCAATAAGATTTTTGTAACCGAGAGATTAAAACGGATATTCAGGTCAGGTATTTTTCCACAGTGGAAGGACAGAATCGGCCGTGGCAGCCGGAATCAGGCTCGGTTGCAGCAAGAAAATTGTTAATGGGTTTCCATTCTCAGGTGATGACAGACGTGCACCTTCAAAAGGGGGAATTGAATGGCTGGGATGAGGAAATTCGTTGGCTGAAATTGTATTATGAGAGAGAGAGAGAGAGAGAGAGAGATGAGAGAGAGAGAGAGAGAGAGAGAGAAGGGCGGATGTTTGGGTGGACTAGTAATGAAGAAAATTGGGACGATCTGAAAAGAGAGAGAGAGAGAGAGAGAGAGAGAGAGAGAGAGAGAGAGAGAGAGAGAGAGAGAGAGAGATTTAATAAACTAAGACAGAGATAGATGTCTGATTGAACAAATCATGAGAAAAAGAGAGAGAGAGAGAGATTTAATAAACTAGAACGAGATAGATATCTGGTTGGACAAATCATGAGAAAAATTGGGACGATCTGAAGAGAGAGAGAGAGAGAGAGAGAGAGAGAGAGAGAGAGAGAGAGAGAGAGAAGGGCGTATGTTGGGGTGGACTAGTATAATAGAAGCAAATTTGGAGTTATCTGAGAGAGAGAGAGAGAGACCGAGTGAGAGAGACAAGATGAGAGAGAGAGAGAGAGAGCCGGGGCGTGGGGGTTGGGGTCAAATAATGAGAAATACTGGGATGATCTGCAATGAGATGGAAGAAAAAGTACATTTCCCCGATCGTTTTTCTTCAACTTCCTTGTCTCTCTTTATTCTGCTAGGAATGAGATGAAGGAATGAAAACAAACGAAAGTGAAAAGAAAATAAGAAGCCGAGGAGCGAATGAAAGAACACGAATAAAACTTGATACAACGAAAACCCTGCAAAAGAAATATTCAGGGATAAGGTATAATAGAAGAAAACCTTGAACTAGAAGAGGAGAAAGATCAGACAACAAAACTAATTAAGAGAAGCTTTAAGATTCGCAGCGCTGCACAGAGAAGAAGTCAGGAAGAAAGTAAGGTTTATAGAGTAATATAATAAAAGGACAAAAGAGAAGGCATGAATGACAGATGATGACATTAGAGGAATAAAAAGAAGAAAGAATGCAAAGACGAAATGACAGACGTAATACAAGAAGCAGCATGAACTAAAATCATAGAAGGATACAGAGAGAAGAAGAGAAACTCTATAATATAGAAAACAAGAAAAATACATAAGAGATTTGTTATAAAGATAGGAAACAAGAAATAATGTAACAGGAAAGAAGAAATGAGGCAAAGACTGAGAAAAGAGAGAAATTAACCAAAGCACAAGAAGAGACAGATACATTGACAGTAACTAAAAAGATGATGCATAGACATCTAAGATAGGTAAGGTAGAAACAAACAAACAAGGAGAGAAAAAGGAGACAGAGACTAGGAAAATAAAAATTCCCAAAATAAAAGTCTAAGAAGACAGATAGATACACAGATATAGAAAAACGACACAACCAAGTAATAGGAGAGAAGAAAGGGAGACACAGAGACCAAAGTAAGATAGAGAGAGAAACCCCAACAAAGCTCGAGAAGAAGAAGAAGGAAGAGAAGAAGAAAGGACGGTCTTCCCTTGAATGAGTTCTTTGATTAGTCGAGCGCAACGCCACTGATTGGGTTCTTAAATGCCCCTGAAGGCATATTGCTTCCTTTTGAGAGAAATCCTGTTTTATAAACATTCTCTCTCTCTCTCTCTCTCTCTCTCTCTCTCTCTCTCTCTCTCTCTCTCCATGATACATGAAAGGGTAAATGGAAAATTGGGCGTCTCTAAAATTAACGCCGCTGTGCTTAATTAACTATTATGACAGAATATTTACACCTGTCTGGTATGAATAATGGGCCTGAAACTTTACACCTCAGAGAGGAGGTCTCTCTTAAGACATGCTTAATTAGCATCGCCTTTATTTTGCTGTTTTTCCAATATATTAATGTAGTCTCTTACCTACATTCTCTGTCTCGAGAACTGCGAGAGAGAGAGAGAGAGAGAGAGAGAGAGAGAGAGAGAGAGAGAGAGAGAGAGAGAGAGAGAGAGAGAGAGAGAGAGAGAGAGAGAATGATGATGGTATTCTCGTACCTAAAAGCTCTTTGTCCCTAGAACTGATCTTGTCCAAAATTTCTGGCTCTAGGACTGCTCGAGAGAGAGAGAGAGAGAGAGAGAGAGAGAGAGAGAGAGAGAGAGAGAGAGAGAATGATGCAATGTATTCTCCTATCTAAAATCTGTCTCTAAAAGAGATCTGTCTCTAAAAGAGCTTGAAATAATGAGAGAGAGAGAGAGAGAGAGAGAGAGAGAGAGAGAGAGAGAGACTATGATGGGATGTATTCTCCTACCTAAAATTTGTCTCTAGAAGAGCTCGAAAGAGAGAGAGAGAG
>NC_061091.1:26370882-26380882 GCF_015104395.2 Macrobrachium nipponense
CAGAGTGTGAAAGCAGAGAGGAACAGCGAGAGCCAGCCAGCCAGCCAATCGGAAATGGGTAAACAGGGCCACTTTTCGCCAATCGAGGAGTTCGGGTGATTCTCACAAAAGCTCGTCCTTACGTGAAGAATGAGTAGTACTATATTGCTGGTGCGACGATCTGCGTTTTAATGGCTGTGAATTAAAATTATTATTAACAGAGCCTTCAGTGTCGATTCAAACGTGAGCGGACACCGAATCAGATAGCTAAAAATATAAAGACACCAACTCTAACTTATATATCTACATAACTACCAATGTAGCCGCCTATACATCTATCAATCTATCTTAATATGCTTATCTATCCACTTGCAAATTTTATCCATCTATCTATCTACCTACCTACCTACCTAACAGTACAATTGTATCCAATAATTAATCTACCAATTCATCAGTTTACCTGTATAATTATTTATCTAGATTAAGTGTTTGCGATGGTTCAGTCATGTGGACAGAATGTATTAGCAATGGCTGTATAGATAGATGAATGTTTATTGACTGCAATATTATATAACTATTAAAAATACACGTTCTTACCACAGATGGGGTGAAAGAGCTATGGAAAATAGTATTGACATCCAGGCAGCAAGACACTATGTGCAAGATGGATATGAATGGCTCAGTATGTGTAAGGGGTTCGACTCATGTTCAATGTATATTTTGCAGATAACAGCGTGAGCAGTCGCACGAACCCGGAACATTCCAGCATAAAAGCTCACGGTAAAACCTGTAAAATATACTTTGAAAATAAAGATTTTAAAATCATCGAGCAAACACCCAACATTCAGGAATAATCCATTTCAGAGTCCTTGTTGATCAAACAACTGGTTCCCCCACTAAACACGCAGTTAACACCCACTACCCTTTTCTTGTCTTGAGGTGTATTTTCTTCTTTTCTTTTTTTTTCTTTATTTATTTTAGTTTCCTTCCACTTATGTGTCTTTTACTCAGGTGTGAGGTTGGTAAAATACATTGTCTTTCTTTGTGAATTTTAATATATCTTGATTAAAAAAAACAAAATGCATAATTTTAATTGTCAGAAATTCATGTTTGAGTTTTTTGCTAATTATGTGTTATTCGTATCCATTTTACCGCCGTTGAAGATGTAATTTTATATGAAAACCACGAAAGGTGGGGAAATAAATATGAACAAGAAGATTGAACCTTAATTGTCCATCAGCATACGAGTTGTACATAATTTTATACACACACACACACACACACACACACACACACACACACACACATATATATATATATATATATACACACATGTATATTAGGCAGAAAAGTTCCGTGCATGCTCCCGTATAGTAAAAGCTATAAAGGTTATAGATAATCTTATTCAAAATTCAAATAAATTCACACAACAAAAAAGACTGGATGAAGGCTCAAGGGGTCAGAGAGAGAGAGAGAGAGAGAGAGAGAGAGAGAGAGAGAGAGAGAGAGAGAGATCTATAAAACTGTGTGAACAGAGCCAGGTGGGCAAATGGCATCTAAAATTGCTCTCTTAGAGAGAGAGAGAGAGAGAGAGAGAGAGAGAGAGAGAGAGAGAGAGGGCGGTGTTCTTACTGAATCGATTTGATCCAAAGTCATTATCGTCGTTCCGGAAGGCATATGAGAAAATTAATTTGAAATGGTACTACTCTCTCTCTCTCTCTCTCTCTCTCTCTCTCTCTCTCTCTCTCTCTCTCTCTGTCTGATCCTTTTAGCCTTCATCCAGTACTTGTAGTCATTCAAGAACTGGAAACTAACAAATCCTTTTACATATCTCTCTCTCTCTCTCTCTCTCTCTCTCTCTCTCTCTCTCTCTTCAATACTCATCCAGTTTTCGTAGGTTCCAGAAGCAAGTCAAGTGAATCTCTCTCTCTCTCTCACTCTCTCTCTCTCTCTCTCTCTCTCTCTCTCTCTCTCCAGTACAAACATGTGGTAATTCTTATCTTATTGCTTTGCAATTCTGTACATTCTCCCCCAAAAAATTTATTTTGGACAAATGTCAGAATTTGAATGAAGGATATGGCAGGGAAATGATAAAAGCATATTGGCTCTGAAACAAATACTCATACTCTTACTATCTCACCATAAATAAGAAAAACGAAGCCTCACTATCTGTCCATTTTCCAAAGAATGAATACTATCACTCACAAGATAACCACAATAAGCTGGCCTCGTCCCCTTGACTAAAGAGACAATAGGTTTCCGGGGAAAAAACAAATAATTCCATCGCAATATACAGGACTACATATTCCTTTCTAAAATGTTCAGGGGGAATATTCAAATGGTCAAGTTTTTATCACCTAAAATATTCAAGTTTATTCTTACCATCAAAATAACAATACTGGCAGTGCCTTAGATTTCTTTCCGTCTGCTTAATAAGTAAATCATGGCTTCAATGTCTCGTTATTGACACCTAAAAAAAAATAATCTCAGTTTCTCATTATAAATCGTCAAATCAGACTCAAAGTCTCATAAATATCCCTCACAGAGACAATTTAGGTTTCATCACTATTGGTCATATGCATACTGTCACATTCCGATCCCCCAAAATGTATAAGTTCACATAATCATATATTAAATAGTCAGTTTCCATAACAATATTCAAATGCAAATTCCCCTCGCTGTCTCAACACAATATCCAAAATAAATTCTCGCGATGCCCCAGAATTGCCAAAAATCACTGTGTGTGGTATCACTTCGGCCGTAATAAATTCTTTCTGTGTCACATAAAGACCATACAAATACTTTCGCTATCTCATCACTACCACAACAATAAATTCTTAAATAAACGCTTGCAAAGTCTTAAATCAACATAATGCTCCACAGCTACTTTCTCATAAGTACTAAGTCGGTCACTTAAGCACTGATATATAAATATTCACATTAATAATTAATATTGGTGTTTACGTACGATACACAATATAAGCTGCAAAATTCGAAAACTTGCGTTTCAAAATTCGTACTTTTCAGCTGCGTTAATTGGAGCAGACGACCTAGCTTCATCCCTGATTGGAAGAAACGAAAAATACTTCACAGAATCCGAAGAGATAAAGAGGAAAAAAAAACATTTCACGAAATCCCCGTGAGACAACAAAAAAAAAAAAAAAAAAAAAAAAAAAAAAACAGGGAGTTCGAAACAATAACACCAGAAAGTTAACTGGGCTCGTGCAATAACAATGGAATTAAAACCCCGAGATAAAATACTCTCAAAGACTTTAATAATAAGGGCTTATTATCGTCCCTCAGGCAGTAAAAAGCATACCATCATTAGCGACGGTGACCGGAGAAAAGTGGTCCTTAATCTGCTTACATCTAAGAGTAAATTTCGCTTAAAATGGAAAATGTGGATTAGCGCCTTCCTACTCCGCGGCCGGCCAATGAGAGAGGCAATAAAGCGCTATCGCAGGTCGACCCGTTAAGGGAAAAAAGAGCTCTTTGAGAGAAGTACTTAGGGCTTATTTTCCCCTGACATACATAAAGGGCCACGACGTTATACTGCTCGAAAGGTGACGACAATTACGCTCGAATCCTTTTCAGATACTCGAGAAGTTTCGAAAATCTCAAAACGAAGGGTATAGGTCTCTCTCTCTCTCTCTCTCTCTCTCTCTCATATAAAAAAAGATTGTCTTCAAACACACACACACACACACTGCTCTATGAGCAAGACCCCGCGCTGGCATAAGTTGGCTTAATCAAAAACAACCGAACTGCTTCTAACTTGCCAATATGAAACACTTCGCGAATGTGGTCTGTTAAAGGAAAGGATCTTCTGGATAAACGTTATGACACCTGTCAGTGATAAATAAAATAAATAAATCAATAAATAAATAATAAGTCTACTGCAACAAATAATCTGTTTTTAAACGTACACAAAAGTCTGTCTAACCCTACAACAGAAAACATAACAAATCTCCCCTAAAATTTACGAAACATTTTAATCTTTAGGAACAGACATTAGAGAAACAGTGATCTCTTGTTTTTGTATTTCATTTCATAACCTGGAAATGATTCAGTTTTTTTTTCTGAAAGCCTTAGATCACTTAATTATTTCTTTAATTTAATAAAATAAAAATATCATTTGTTCTTAATATTATTGCCTGTGTAACGAGAAAGAGCCATACAATCTGCATCTCACGTTCGCCATTCTTTTATGCCTTCAATGGAAGAACGTCGTAAGAAAACATTTTGATTCCACAAGACTTTTCACAACGCTGGAAAAGATTTCAATTTTCAAATTATTCCATTTTTTCAGCAAAACAGACTCTTTTTCTAAAAATTATTTTGTTTTCTAAACAGTCCCTTCAACACCAGCTAAAGATCTTTCAAATATTTCAAGAAGTTCTTAAGAGCAAAAAATGCAATAGAAGTTAAAATCCCAATAATACGTGATCTGGAATTAATATTTTTTTTCCATTCCTTTTAAACAAACAATAACCACAGTTCGCCTTCGTGGAGGAGCATATTAAATATTCCGAGGACGAATTCTGCAAGATCTGTTTGTTGTCAAAATAGCGTCGCAACAATGTGGAAAATATAAGTGAGCCTGGCTGGAGGTAATTGTGTCATTTACTAAAAGTTTACTTTCGAAAGTTTCAGAAACTCTCCATATAAAACGTACTTCCTAGGGTGAACGGCAGCGATATTGCTTTTTCGTCCAGAGAGAGAGAGAGAGAGAGAGAGAGAGAGAGAGAGAGAGAAACTTCCTAAAAACTAACAATACCATTTCTTTTACCACAGAGAGAGAGAGAGAGAGAGAGAGAGAGAGAGAGAGAGAGAGAGAGAGAGAGCGCTTCCTAAATTCCTAAAAACTAACAATTTCTTTTACCAGAGAAAGAGAGAGAGAGAGAGAGAGAGAGAGAGAGAGAGAGAGAGAGAGAGAGAGAGAGAGAAAAAAAAACTCATAAAAGGTCAACCTCGCCCTGTAAGTGTTTTAACATGGAAAAGTTTCCCGGGGTTAACGAGAGGGGACAAAAATATTCCGAGTAATCTTCACGACGAAACTTGCATAAAAGAATTTTCCTATATTTATTACCGCGTTGCTATGCAAAAATGCTCCTTAATAAAGCATTAACTACGGGATTAGCAAATAACAGTAGAGGAGGATTTACGCAAACAGGAATGAACACAGTGACAAACACAAATAAATACACACCCGCACAATACAGGCAGACACACACATACATACATTTATATATATATATATATGTGTATGTATGTGTGTGTGTGTGTGTGTGTGTGTGTGTGTATACATAAAACGCTACAAAGGGGGTGCTCCAGAGGGTGACACCTTCCTAGACAACCACCCGTTTCGATGAGGAACCTAGTTCTATCACTGTCTAGGGTAGGTTCAAACGGGGTAATGTCCTTACAATGACTGCCATTCCTTAGAGGTCACACATTAAAGTAATAGCCAGGCCCAGAGATGATTACATTTGCGACCTGAAACCGAAGGCCGTGTCAATTAGAAGATAATATGCAACTGATTTTGACAGGTGGGCTCATATCTGACTTTGGAACGAAAGGAGAAATGTTTAAGCTTCTCTTAGGATGACAATCTTTAGAGACAGTAATAAAGATATTCATGAATATATATTATTATCGATCCATCCGTCACTTCTCTAACTATCTAGGCCAGCACTTCTGACAAAAGGACTGACAAACTGTCATAAATGAGAGACGGCTTCTCACGCTCCAGGGGTTAATCAATGAAATATGTTTTATTTTGGGACACAATCAATGCTTCCATCCGGCAGCTTAAATTCAATAATCAAAAATATGTCTCTCTCTCTCTCTCTCTCTCTCTCTCTCTCTCTCTCTCTCTCTCTCTCTCTATCTTCTCTCCTCTCTCTCTCTCTCTCTCTCTCTCTCTCTCTCTCTCTACCTTTATTTCATTCAAACCAATCATTCCATTCCCCTGCTTGATATAAACGTCAAAAACAGATTAATACTGCCTCTACATAACAGCGCAATACTGGAGTGAAAGAATTTATATATTCGAGTGTATACAGATATATATATATTATATATATATATATATATATATATATATATATATATATATACACACACACACTTATGGTATCATTTGTAAGTTTATCCTACTATCTGATTTCTAATATTATTGTTAAAGTTTTATTTCCAAATCGTCAAAAATGTAATAGATACCGTATCTATTTCATATGAGTTTCGCCCGCATAACATCAAAGGCAATCCTAGATTTATATGCCCTATCTGATTCCCAAATCCTATTCAAACTGCCTTTTGCTTGACTGACCTTTTTAAGTCTTTCATTAACTTCCGCCTCCTTATTGCTAAATATATCCTTTCTCCATCTAATGATACTTCATCCACTGTTACTTGTACTCTTTGATTTATTTAGAGTACCACCACCACTCTAGATACATGATGCATTCTAACAAGCAAGCTTTGTCAATCTTGCGGCGTTCTAGTTATTAAAATAGTGTCATTTGTGCGTTCTAAGTCTGTCGTATTTTACACCCTTTCTTATCTCAGCCATCTTTTCAATCTCCGACCTGTTTTCTTTTTCATTATAGAATCTATCAGACGACGAAATAGCAAAGTTTATATATCTGTATACAAACATTCATGATATATGTGTATGTATGTATGTAACGTTGCATGTGTAAGTGTAAATATATATATACATATATATGTATATATATATATATATATATATATATATATATATATATATATATATATATATCACTTTTCTAAACAAGATACTTGTAAAAAAACTGCACTTACTGACCATTCATACGTAAATTCGGAAACATCCACGCTGGGGGAATCCGAACTCTTTTGAAACGGATTACAGCGAAATAGCGGTAATAAAACAACAGGAGGAAAAAATACGGCCCTTGTCAGTTGCAACGGGATGTGGGGAAATATTGCAAACAATTTCCAGTTATAATTTCTTTATGCGGATGACTCCGAAGACCCACTTCAGCAATTCAAACCGAGATGAACTAAATATTTCGTGGGTAGGCGCAAACGAGTAACATCGAAATGTATACACTCAGTAGGTCATACTGTGATGAGCACTTCGATAACATTGTATGTATGCTTTACAAGGTGACTTATACTGCTTACACTCTGGTATTAATACTGTTCTGATCGCGAACAATAGTAGAAACGTTTTCCACATATATACTTTTTTATCTACAATATACTGACCAAATTATTATAGCTATACACAGGAATCACGATAAAACCGCTTCAATATTAATATATGTAACCTTTCTAAAATCAAGTCACAAATGAGCGAATTACTACTGTGTTCTTAGTGAGCCATGGGTTTTTGTTTTGTAATTAATGAAGTATACAAGGCATTTATATAAAATTTTTCAAATTCCATGATGTGCAAACATTTTGTAATCACGTTACAAAAAATGGCAACACATGCCTTTAAAAATAATTGTTACAGTGCTGGTGAGCTCTTTTACTAACACGTAGAGTTTATATGAAGTTGCCTCACCATCATATGTATAGCTTATATCATGGCAAATAAAAAAAGTATTTTAAATTTTTCAGCAAAAATACTCGAAGCCAGATACATCTAAAATATCGTCAAAGCATAATGCATTTACTTGTCGTAATGAAGATGTCTTAATTTACTTTAGAACCTTCATTATCGAATGCTAAAGGTTTGTAGAGAAAAAAGGGTAAAAACTGCTAAAAACCATAAGAATTTGTCATTCATTTTGTTTACTCTCCCATTCACATTATCAGAAAATCGATGAAATCCAAGGAGAAAATCTTTGGTGGGGAGTGTACCCAATCCCAACAAAATAACTCACAGTATAAAAAACAGCTCGTAATAATTCTGAATCTCTTTTATCATTATCATTATTAATTTGGCTATAATGTATATGGCACGTCACAATGACAAGCTTCAAAACTGAGGCGGATGGCGACAAATCCTCAAATTTTTCACTGAGCAAACCTAAACACTTGGTGGGTATCACCCAGAGAACATACTCCATCCAGTGTTAACTTTATGAGCACAATCATTGTGATCTCACCCGTATCTTTTTGTCAAAATATCTAGAAAAATGACGAAAGCATTTTCGTGAAATTTGACACAAAATATTCATTGGATGGCTTCCCCCGATGAAAAATTGTAAAAGGATAATATTAAGGATTTAACGTTGTTACTAGGATGAAAAAAATCGTCGATTCTACACAAGTTAATTAATCATCATCCTTATCCAGACTTTAAGAATGACTGAATGTCTTTAAAATATCAGGTTTTCGATGGAAGATATATTTTTCTGGCTACAAAACGCTAAATCTTCCCCAGTATCCAATTATGTTTATCATCCCAACCACTTCAAACTTTTTTTTTTATTCATTCAACATCCACACTTCCATTCCATAAAGGCGAGTTGGCTCGACAATCCTCTTCATATAGTCCCACCTCGGTTTTCATTGACACCAAGTCTCTGACAGATCTTTTGTACGCACAGGAACTGAAAGAAAAAAAAAAAAAAAAAAAAAAAAAAAAAAAGGTGGGAGGGAGGACTCTAACACTGTTAAACAAAAAAAGAGCGCATATTTAACCAAATCACTGAATCGCCAAATGACAAAGGCCAATCAACACAGAACGTCATTAAGAGGTACGAGCCTCAGACCAAACTGCAAATTGAGAAACAGTCGCCGCTGCTGCATATTCCGGCCACATCTCTCCTCCTCTGGGCTTCACCCTTCATCTCCCCCTCCTCCGGCGGGATGATTGGGCTCACTGGCATGATTAATGCCCTTGTCTGGGATGTGCCAATCACGCCGCGAGTGAATAAAACCAATAGGATACACCTCGCTGGCTGCTCGGAGCCCATGATACACACACCTCTCCCTCTGCCGGAGACGGTACACCTTACTTCCGCCCGGCGATACCGTCTTTCTTTTTGCTTTTTTTCGGATGTGTGGGGTGGTGGGAGCATAGGAGGGAGCTGGGGGGAAGGGAAAGAGGTGGGGGCTGAGGGGAATTAGGGGTGGTAATGAGGGCTATCATTAGGTCTATATACATAGGGGCTATCTTTAGGTCTAGATACCTAGCAAAGACTGACCCACTATTGAGACTACAGAACTGACCCGGATTCGGTCTAGATGTCATGACAGTGTGACTCCCAGAGCACATCCCACCTGAGTGTATTGAGGGATATGTCTAATAATATTACTCTCATAAGCTGTATTTTGTCGACGCTTTTCATAAAGATAAATAATTTCCCTTCAACTCTGAAATTGAATCCTGTACATGATTTATAGGTTACCAGCTCTCTGTCGCTAAAATTTCAGGAGAATAAAGGAGTTATTGAGGTAACATCTTTGTCACAGAAGCTCATCGCCATTTTGTGTACTGCCATCTACGTAAACTTACCTGCTTAGAATTACTGTCCTTTAGTCTGTATATTCAAGTGTTTAGAATTACTATCCTCTACTCTGTAAACTTTAGTATTTGAAATTATTATCCTTTAGTTTCCAAACTTAAGTGTTTAGAACTACTATCCTTTAGTCTGTAAACTTAAGTGTTTAGAATTACTACCCTCTACTCTGTAACTTTAGTATTTGAAATTATTATCCTTTAGTTTCCAAACTTAAGTGTTTAGAACTACTATCCTTTAGTCTGTAAACTTAAGTGTTTAGAATTACTATCCTCTACTCTGTAAACCTTAATAATTGAAATTATTATCCTTTAGTCTGCAAACTTAATTGTTTAGAACTACCATCCTTGAGTCTGTAAACTTAAGTGTTTAGAATTACTATCCTCTACTCTGTAAACTTTAGTATTTGAAATTATTATCCTTTAGTCTGCAAACCTAAGTGTTTAGAACTACTATCCTTAAGTCTGTAAACTTAAGTGTTTAGAATTACTATCCTCTACTCTGTAAACTTTAGTATTTGAAATTATTATCCTTTAATCTGCAAACTTAAGTGTTTAGAA